>NW_005434649.1:531987-558881 GCF_000315625.1 Guillardia theta CCMP2712 | reverse complement strand
TGAGGGGAGGAAGAGGAGGAGGAGGAGGAGACCTGTATGCATCTCGGCAAGGATGAGGCCAAGGCTCCAGGTGTCGATGGGGTAGGAGTAGGGGAGGTGTAGAAGAACTTCAGGCGAGCGATAGTAGCGCGACTGAATGTAAGTGAAGGGCTGCAAAGAGAGCAGGAAGTTTGCGCAGAGGGGAGGAGAAGCAAGGAGGATGAAAGGGAGGAGGCAGGAGGAGGAGAAGCGAGGAGGAGGAGAAGCGAGGAGGAGGTCAGTTGGAGTCTCAAGTCATGAGATGGTTCAACCTGTCTTCTTGACGAGCAGCTGCTGCCAAAGTCGATGACCTTCAGCCTGAAAGAAGCGGAGGAGATGAGAAGGAGGGGAGAGAAGGAGGACGGAAGAGAAATGTGGGGGAAGGAGTGGGAAGTGGTGGAAGCAAGGTGAGGGAATTTGTGCGTTCAGCGGTGCGAGGGAGCTGTCAAGGGAGGAGAGAGCAGCAAAACCTGTGATCGTCTGTCTTGACTAGCATGACGTTTTCCGGCTGTGGAAGGACGAGGAGGAACGAGGTTGTCATGAGATTGATTTGACTTTTTTCTTTGTTTCACCTTGAGATCGCAGTGGATGATGTCGACCTCTGGCCTTGAGAGGAACTGAAGAGAAGGAAAGGAGTGAGAGGAGGAGAGAGAGAGGAGGAGGAGAGGAGGAGGAGAGGAGGAGGAGAGGAGGAGAGGAGGGAGACGGGGAAGGAGGAGAGGAGGGAGACGGGGAAGGAGGAAGACCAAAGGAGGAAGGGTCAGAGGGAAAAGTTGAGGAGAGAGAAGGAATGAGACTGTTTGAAGAACAGAAGTGGAGGAAGAGGGAGGGAGGAGGAGATGAGATAGCAGAGGGGAGGAGGAGGTGTTGGTCACCTCAAGAGTGCCAAGGAGGTTCCTTGCAAACTTGTGGACGAGATGCAGACTGACGCCATTGAACTTGGTGTACCTGCCGGAGGGGAGGCAGGGACTGAGCGACATGGCAGGGGAGGAGAGGAAAGAGGAGGAGAGGGGAGAAAAGGAGAGGAGAGGAGAGGAGAGGGGAGAAAAGGAGGGGAAGGAGAGGAGAGGAGAGTGGAGCGGAGGGAAGTAGACGAGGGACGAGAAGAGAGGAGGAGAGGAGGAGAGGATAGTAGAAGAGAGGAGAGGAGAAGAGAGGAGAGGATAGGATAGGATAGGAGAGGAGAGGAGAGGAGAGGAGAGGAGACAGGTGGAGAAGGGGATGACGGGAGAGGGGGGGGGGGGGGAGGAAAGGAGGAGGATGCCTACTTGATGAGGTCGTACAAGGTGAGCGGTAAGAGCTCGAAGACCATACAGACATGATTCCTGAATTCAAAGTTGTCCAGCAGAGTCACCTGAAGATCTCCTTCAGCTCGCATCTCGAGATCGTCATGCAGTCAGCGAGCGCCATGGCGAAACTCACAACGTTGGCATGCTCAGCAAAGGGAGCCCCTTGCATCTGAACTTTGAGCAGCTTCTTCAACACCGAGATCTCAAACCTGGACATGCAGAACAACAGAACCATCATTACAACAAGTGCTGCCTCTCCCTCCACTCTTCACTATCAACAACCCATCGACGCAAATCAGGTTCTCACCTCGCTTGTTCTGCCCAGTGTCGATGATTCTTTACGATCTTGATCGCTACTTCTCTCCCGCTCCTCATGTCCTTCCCGAGTGCAACCTGGTCGACATTTACAACTTCTCCTCCTCCTTACTCCTCTCCCCACCTGTCCGAACGATCCCTTCCCCAGCAGCGGAGAGTTTGAGTTTGCCTTTCTGTGCAGCACGTACCGCTCCTTGATCACATCGCCATCCTGCCACGGAGACGTCAGCATCGACCGTGTAGTCAAACACGTCAAAGTTGCTCCGACCCGGATGATGTAGTCCCCGTTCTCATCGTCATGGTCCTCGTTGCGGGCTGAATTAGCCTCGTAATACTTGCGATTGATCCCCTCGTACGTCGCCAGGAGCTGGCAGTCGCCATCAGTCAACGGGCCGCAAACTTCAACTTCCCACCTCGTGAGTCAACAGCCTCACAGGGTTTCTCCTCTTCACCACCTACAGCAAAAGCGGTTGCGTCAGGACTTGCGTTGACATCTGCGATCTTCTCCTCCTCAAGACAGATATTTCACCTCCTCCGTCACTTCTCCGCGCTGCAAGACGTCATGGTCGCTTGACTCGACCATCATCTCGCTGTCCAGACTCCCGCGCGGCTCCAGACCATGATGGTTGCTATCAGTTACCAACTCCTGTTCAGACTCAGTCGTCAGGTCGCAGCAAGCAGCGCGTGCGGGCAGACATGTTTCGTGGGACTCGACTCCATCGGATCGTCACCCGAGGTCTCGTCGTGCTTGCTCTCCTCCTCTAGCCTGCTCTTCGTGCTCGACGAAGCTCGTCGTCTCCTTGTCTCCACCTCCATGTTGTGGTCCGCGCTCTCCTCACGCTCCGAACTGCTCTCATGCCTCAGACCGAAGCTGTCCTGCGGCCTCTGCAGTGCTCTGGATCTGCTCCGCGTGACGACACTCGACGTCGCCGCAGCGGCGTGCAGGGAGGGTTCCATGCTCCAGGAAAGCTAGAAGCCGAAGCCCGCAGACACAGCAGGAGGGACAGCCAGAGCTTGCCAGGAAAGTCTTTGAAACACGCGAATCGGTCAGTCCGAAGGCTAGGGATACAGGGGAACTTGGCTCAAGTTGATCGGCTTCGAATCAGGCCAACACCAGTGCTCACAACAACGCAGCATTCAAACGCAACAAATGCCCAAGAAACAACAAGAGGTCGGAGGGGAAGAAGAGCAATACTTATGGAAGTGGAACAGACAGGAGGAGAAGAGGAAAGATGAGAGGAGGAAGGCTGGAGATGAGGAGGACGAGAGGAACTTCAATCCGATTCTGGAAAAGGACGGGAACTCTGAGCTAAGACAAGGGGAGTCAAGGCAAGGGAGAGGAGGGCAGAGGGCCTGGAGACAAGAGGGGAGGAGGGAGTCGAAGAGCAGAGGGAGGAAGCAGCAGGAGGAAACGGTTGGGGGTGAAGGAGTGAGGCGGCGGAAGGCTCAGCATGGAGGAACCAGGCGGCTGAACGCTCCTTCACCCGCCTTGCATTCAAACAGCAGGCTAGGACACCGTAGGGCTCGTAGTCGGGTCCTACCATGGACATAGGTCCATAGGTAAGGTATCAGGAGTCCATTCGTAAGAAGGTCCTAGTAGGGGTCAAACCCTAGCACCAAGACTTACTGGGCTACGAACTTTTTTCGGTACAAGTCTTGGTGTACCTTAGGTCCTAGTAATGACCTAGGACATCACTACCTAGGACAGTGCCGCACCCCACCTACAATGCCCTATAGGATATACCGGGAAAACGCACGGGTACACCAAATATTCCGTCAAAGGAACGACGATTGTTCTGTGTAAAGAACAAGAAGGAATTCTTGTGCTGAGCGGGGATGAGGGTACATTCCTGGGCCATGCAAGCGACGACGCTGGTCCTGCCATCCCTGGTGATCCTCGCGGCCTACGCGCGAAGAAGCCTCGACGTGTCTGGTGCTGTGAGTGAAACAAACAATCCTGCTCCTGCTCCTGCTCCTGCTCCTGCTCCTGCTCCTGCTCCTGCTCCTGCTCCTGCTCCTGCTCCTGTTCTTACCTTCCACTCCGCTCCCTCTTGTGACCTCGAAATTTGCTGCAACTCGCTGTGTCTGTTACCGCACATTGATATCTCCTCTTCGTTTCTTCTGCAAGGATCTTTCAACTTCACTCACAGCATAATCTTACGATGTGCGCGACTTCCTCTGAATGAGCACTTCAGGTCGCCGGCTGGTTTGTGGGAGCGACGTGCTCGATGGCAGGCGGGAAGTTCTCAACGACGTAACGCGGACGAGCAATGTTGACGTATGGGAATGAGACGTGTGCAGGCTGATAGCTTTCTTCGTGACATCCAGTCTGCTCACGAAGATGGGAGCGAAGAGCAAGAAAGCGATTGATGCAGACTACAAGGACGGGGGACAGAGAAACTGGGTCCAGGTAAACGCCATGGACACTTGAAAGGTGTTGGTGTCGACTGAGTGATCTGCAGGTGCTGAGCAATGGGCTGGGAGGGACCATTGCTTGCCTCTGCATCGTAGCGTCCAGGAATTATCCTGACAATTTCCGATCAATAAGGTTGGACGTGGTTGAAGGATGAGAGAGGGGAAGTGGGGAGGAGAGGGGAGGGGACGGGAAGGGGACGGGAAGGGAAGGGGACGGGAAGGGAAGGGAAGGGATGAGACGAGATGTGGTGGCAGCGGAGGGACATGAGTTCGAGGGGAGGAGCGGGGAGCTTGAGCTTGCTGATCGCTGGGCAGAGACCCCGAAGTGATGTTCGAGGTAGCCTTCCTGAGCCACTTCGCCTGCTGTTGCGGAGACACGTGGGCGTCAGAGACAGGAACGGCTTTCTCAGGTCCGCGGTGAGCAGGAGGGGAACTGGACTAGTCACCTCCTGTTCCCAGGGCCCCTGTCAGAGTCTTTCCTCCTGACCTCCTTGCGGCGAGTGCCTCGTGGGACCAACGGAGGCATCTCCGTCATCGGGACGCTGGCAAGCCTGCTGGGAGGTAGAGGAGGAGGAGGTAGCCTAGAGGGCCGGATGGGCTGACGATCGCTCAGGATGCTTCGTTGGCCTTGTCTTCGCTCTGTGCGGGAGCTCTCTTACCCTGCCCTCCACCATCATCGTTGGTGCTGTGAGTCTCGGTGGAACAGGAGGCAGGGCATGAAGATGCTGCGAGCAGGCGGCAGGGCTAGGAGGATCTCTTCTAGACTCACTCCTGGGCGCCACGTTGCAGTACTCCGGGGTTTATCGTGGAGGGGACAAGGATGGCAAGGCGCGGCAGGGCAAGGGAGGAGCAGGATGCTGACGTCATCGCAGATCTCCAACTCGCCAGGTCCCGGCGTCAAGCATGTCAGTGGATCAGACGTTCTCGACAACCACCAGGTGGGGCCTGTGGAGCCTGACTAACGTCGGCGTTTGACGCGCGTTGCAAGGTGAACCTGGTGTCCTCGCTCGTCACGTCCATGACGGCAGCTGCGCTCGTCCATCTCCTGTGAGCCGACCAGCTGGCATCAAGTTTGTACAGTTAGCATCCTACCGCATGTCTTTCGTTATTCAATCCCATCTCATCAAAGTATACAAGTCAAACACCATCTCTCTGATACTTTCTCGCCCTTTCTCACCACAGCTTGAACCAGCCCTGTGCCGCTCCACTCACCGCCTGCTTCCCTGAGGGCTCAGCTTTCCCATGCTGAACGGCACTCGACACCTTGGGTGAACTCGTAGTGCTTGCAGGAAGCGACGACTGCGATGCTGCGACGTCCTTGAGGGACATGCCGTACCTTCCAAGGATGGCAACAGCAGCTGCCGAGGACTTAGTGAGCGCCTCAGCCTGGGCTCTCTTCTTCTGGATCTGCAGCTCCAGGCTGGAGGCATCCTGGCCGACGGCCGACTGTCTGGTGCCGATCTTGTTCATGGTAGAGACATACTTCCTCTCAGCGGCCAGAAGGTTTGCTTCAGCCGTGCTCCTGGTAGCAGCCTTGGCCATCTGCACCCCGACCAATCCAGCGTTGGCGATTCTGGCCGCCTTCATCTCGTGGAGGTTCTGCTTGAGATTCTTGAGCTGCTTCCTCTCGGAGCTGTAGACCTTCTTCTCCATGTCCTCCAGCCTTCCATCGCTCATCGCCGACATCCTCACGGCGTTTGACTCCTTCTTCGGCATCATGTCTGCAGCATTCAAGTCCTTGTTCCACTGGGAGCTCTCGATATCGCTTCCTGGATCCACAAAGGACTTGGAAAGGAGCTGCTTCTTCACGAGGGTTTCTCCAGCCTTCCACTTCTGCCTCTCCTCGGAGTACAAGGAGGACGCGGACTTGACTGCTGCCCTGATGGGCCCGATGGACTTCTCAGCTCTCCGCAGCTCCTGAGCCACATGCTTGACATCAACAGGAACATCCCTTCCGAGATTCTCGCTGCCAACATCCTGCTGGAACTTGGAGGCGGCGGCCAAGAGGGAGCTGTCGAGCGCAATCTTGGCGTTGGTCTGCTTTTCCGCCTGCTCGACGGTATCGAGGAGCTCGGCAGAGTTCTGGAGCTTGGCAGCCTCCAGGGTTCTCATCTGCTTCACAGAGGTTCCCCAGACCTTCTTCATGTTCTGCCTGTCAAGGCGCTGCTGCTGAGTGATCTTGTTGTCCATCGCAATGGCTTCAGTCAAAGCGTTGGCGTCGTTCACAGGGAGGGACGAAGGATCAACGTTCAACGAGGAGAGGGCATTGGAGAGAGTAGTCGACGAAACCTTCCTGTCAAACATCTTGGACCTGGCATGAGGCACCGTGGACCTGACCTCTGCCAGCACCTTCTGAGCGTTGGAAAGCCTGTCCAGCTCTCCAAACTGAACGGATTCGGCGGACAACTGAGGATGCAAGTCGCTGTTGTCGATCTCCAAGTCCTGGAAGCCCTTGCCGTCCATGCACATGTCATAGCACGCACGTGCAGCATGAGAGCTCGACAGGTCGCTCGAGTAGCCCTTAGCTTCGCACGACTGCTTGCAAGAGAAGGAAGTCGGGTTGGTGTCTGCAGCAGCCTTCTTGGCGCTGGGCTTGCCCGAGATCATGTTAGAAGCCTCCTGGAGGATCTGTGACCAGCCGTCCTCGGAGGACATGAGATGGGCCCCATCCTTCTTCCCCTTCACGCTCTTGAGGTTGGACACTACCTCTCCTCCAAAGTTCTTGAGGTGCTTGAGCTGATCCCATTCCTTCAGCACGGGCCCACTGCCCGCCAGGGACCTCCTGATCTCTGCAGTATGCGAGTCAGCCCTGCGATCTCCGTTCTTGAGGAGGAGCTGTTGCCTCAGGCCTGCCAAGGTGCTGTCGGCACCTGGGCTGCTGATCGCCACCACTCCAACAACTGCGAACAGAACGACGAAGAGGACTGGCCACCTCGAGTTGCCCTCCGAGAAGAAGTTGGAGATGCGGGACCCAAGGCCCTGAGGCTGCTGCTTTTCTGCTCTATGCGTCAGGTCGTGCGCAGGAGCAGGGCGTCGTGCGCGTCACCTTGAACTGCGTCTTCTACTGCCATGTTGAGACGACCGCCGTTACGGAGCAGAGCACTTCAACACTCCTATGAACAGGCAACCAACCTTGCAACGCCTAGATACGCATGTCAAGATAATTTGAGGGAGAAGGCAAAGGCGGGATTCTGCTTTCCAGGCACGCTCCTATCTCATTGGGCAAGGCACTCCTGGTTCCATCTATACCTGCTCGACCATTCGCTCTCTTGCTCGCTCTCTATCAACTTCCTCCACCTTTCCTCACTCCTGTCTCTTGCTCCCTCTTTTTACGTCTCTCCCTCCCCTCCCTCCCTCCCTCCCTCCCTCCTCTCCCTCCTCTCCCTCCCCTCCCTCCTCTGCCTCCCTCCCTCTTCCGAAGCATATTTACCGAAGAGCCGTCCGTTTCAGAATTGTAACGGCTGGCTATTCATCAAACTAGTGGACATAGGTGGGTGGGGTCAATCGAGAGGGTGGGTGTTATACTGTACCCCTGTCAATAAAGTAGAAGTGGGGGGTACTTTATGGTATTTGTAGGGTAGAAACGGAAATAATGATAAATTCCATTGAGGGGTGGGTGCTGTGAGAGAGTCTGGCGATGGGGCCTGACGCGATCTTTGCGAAACAGCAGCGAGAGATGCTGAAGAGCAGGTGAGGAAGAGAGGGGAGGGGAAGAGAGGGGAAGGGAGAGGAGAGGAGAGGAGGAGAGGAGAGGAGGAGAGGAGAGGAGGGGGTGGAGGAAGATCGCTTAGGGTTCGGAGAGGAAGAGGAGATGGAATGGATGATGACGATGATTTGGCTATGCCGGAAGCAAATATATTGTTTCTGCTTCTGCTGGTGTTTCAGCTGCTCCTGACAGTGATGATGGATATGGATGTGGTGGTCGTGGTCGTGGTCGTGTTGATAATGGTTGTGGTGTTGATGATCGCCACGATAGTAGTGATAAATGATGTAGTGCTGCTGTAAGCTGAAGGAATGATTTTGATCACTTTGTTGATGATACTGATCATGATGCGTCATGTAAATGTGATGTGTTGATGATTTGGTATGTTTGTACATGGCGAGTTGAAAAGTTATGCATGAGTATGTTATGATGGTATCGAGTGAAAATGAATATTTTTCTTACTGATCATGTCAATTTTTCTTACTGATTATTGATATCAAAGCGCTCTGTGTACAGTGTATAAATGAGATTTTGACAGAGGGCTGATGTTTCCTGGTTGACGATTAGAATGCTTCTTATGATTGGTTTTGTGTTCTTTGTTGCGTGTCGAAGTGTGGTATTAGTCCATTTACCATCAGCAATCCAGCTGTTAGACACGCTGTTCTTGTGCTCACTCCTGGTCATAGCGATTTAATGTTGCTGAGCTCCCTCCTATCGAAACGTGTTGTCGTTAATCGTTGATGTTGTTGTCGTTGATGTTGTTGTTCTTGTTGTGCTCCCAATCTAACCTTATGACCTCAGAATGCCTTCTCCTCCTCACAGCAAGGCTGCCATCGACGCGGCAAAGCTTCTCAATGTGAGGCCTGAGAATCTTCTGATCGCTCCCTTTGACGTTTATCTTGCAGCTGAAGCGATTCTCTCTGTCATCCAACATGAATATGGAGCATGCCTCCATGGTCGTCAACAGACTGGTATGCCGATCCCTGCGCCCTTTTGCCTTCCCTGACTGCTTCTATCAGTTGAAGTTCTAAGGCTAGCTGGGGGAGAATTTTTGTGGAGGAAATCGAAAGCAGAAGGAACCACATATGATGTGAAAGTAGAAACATTTCACATAACATCAACTTGAACATCTGTCTGACAGCTTGCATGCTCGACGTCACTGCGTCCCCTCTCCCTCCCTCATCGCGTCTGCCTGCTCACGTTTCTTTGTCCTGGTCTCCGTAGAGAGGTAACCAGGTCGCCCGCCAGGTCAGCAGGAGGGAGCACTTGCCCCTTGATGTCGGTCAGTCTCAAAGCTTCCTCCTCCTCCTTCGCCTGCCTCTGGTTCTTTTTCCGCAAGACAACTGTCTCCTGCAAGCTCTCGAGATATGCTTGCGGACTTACTTCCTCCCTCCTCCCTCCTCCCTCCTGCCCTCCTGGCGCCTTCTCAGCTGCGCCCCACCCACCATGGTAGCTCCGAAAGGAAGCACGGGTGGTGGTGGCTCCTTCATCTCCTGCATAGAGATTTCCAACGGCCGTTGGGATCCTGACGGTAGTCAGCGGCAGCTCCTCGCCCTTGACCTCCTCGTAGACTTCCCGAGCCAGCAGCCCGAGCCCGTCCCTTGCGAACACCTGCAGCCATCTCAGCAAGACGATAGCTGGCTAGCTGGGAAGCGGGAGAACCTCGCTGTGACCCGCGTGGCTGAGCAGGAGGGCGATGAAGGGGGAAGAATGGATCGGCATGCCGAGCCGAGCGGCGGTCTCGTGGGCCACGTGCAGGGGCAGCCTGAGGCGACGGGATGAGGAGCATGGCAAGAGAAAATCTTGCGAGAGGGGAGGTGGAGGAAGGAAGGACGGGGCAAAGTAGCAGGGAGGAGGAGAGCAGTAGTGGGAGTTGATAGTGGTGAGGAGAATTGGATCAGACGAGTGGTCATACCTGTTGTCTGCATCCCTTATCTTGACGTTCGCACCGCCTCGAATCAAACTCTGAGCTGCCTCCATCACGCCATCCTCGTTGCTGTCGTCTCGAGTTGCCAGGACCTGAACAGTGGTCGTGAGCTAGCAGCGGGAGCAAGCACGATGTCGTCCGACGTGCAGGGGAGCGAATCTGCTGACGTTTTCCTGATGATTCACGTATGCTCCTTTCTCTATCAGCACGTCTACCACAATCTTTGGCGACTTGAGGAAGCGACAAGCGAAGATCAGCGGAGACGAGTTGCCTGCATGGAGGGAGATAGAGATCGTAAGGAGCATCGAGAGCGAGGAGACTTGAGCTCACTAGGGCTTGCATGGTTTGGGTTTGCCTTCGACTCCAGCAGGAAGACCGCCATGGTTGGTTCAACGTTGCAGGACAGGGATTTGAGGATGGGAGTGAGACCTTTGCTCTAGGACAAAACCGTCTCATTTGCTCCTTTTCCTCCCTCTCTTCATCACCCTTGACTTCTTCTCCTCCTCCTCCTCCTCCTCCTCCTCCTCCTCCTCCTCCTCCTCCCTTACATTAAGTTTCTCCATGTCGATCTCTGCTTCCACGAGCAGGTGAGCAGCTGCAATGGACGGATCTTTCGCCCCGCAAACCTGGTCAAGCCCATGAGACAGGAGCCCAGGCTTTGACTTGTTTCGCACTATATGGAGGGGACTGTCTCCGAACTCGTCTTGCGCCTCCAGCTCCTTCGGGCCCGCACCGATACGCCTTAAGATAAGAGAGAGAATCTACTTACACAACAGGCGAAGGAAACGAAGAGCGGTGTCAGTCGCTCGGTCAGACTCTGTCTTCTACCAGCAGCAGCAGCACCAGCAGCAGCAGCATCACCACCACCACCAGCAGCAACTCACATGCTCGCTCTGCAGTGAAGCCGCGATGAGCAAGACCCTCTGACTCTCTCCCTTGATCAGCCGGGCTCCGCATGTGATCAGAAATTCGATGCTGCGAAGGTCAACCCTCTCCACCAAGAAGTATTCCATCCTGTCACAACCTGCTGGTTACAACAACATACACAACGTAGAGCACGTACAACAAGGATCGTTTGAAGGTCTTGCAGACGTGGTTGATGCTTGCTCCATGATTGACGAGAAACTTCACAAGGTTCAAGTGAGCTCGGGGAGCGCATGCAAATCTTCCACGAGAGTCAGAAGCATCAGCCATGAATGCAGAGGATATTTACAGCGCCGTCTGGTCGAACTCATTGGCATAGTTCACGTTTGCATTGGCATCGATCAATCGCTTCACAATCGCCAGGGCAGTCAGTTCGTCTGTCACATGCTGCAGTACGAGATTCAGTCTTGTCCTGGCTCATCGCGCACTACCTTGACTGCTTCGATAAGCGCGGTGTTCTTTCCATTCGAAACCTTCCTATTCACATCTGCCTTCATCTTCAGAAGCTCTTCCACGACCTCTTCTTGTCCTGCTTGAACAGCAATGACCAGCAGCGTTCTTCCTTCCTGCACTCATCGTGTCACTCGCGGCAATCCATGGCGCCAACGCCTTGTAGCATCTCACCCCATCAACTGCGTTGGCGTCGATCCTCATCCTCCTGATCCTACTGTGCGTATCAGGATCCATCCTGTCACGGAAAACTCTCTCCTCCTCCTCCTGCCCACCATCGCACGTCTCCTCTCCGCACCGCAGCCCCTTCCTGTCCTCCCGCCTGCCGGCTGCCCCCTCCTCCCATGCTGGGCCCTGCCTTCAGTGATCTCCCACATCAAGATCAAATGAAAACTTTATAGTTTATTATCATATCACACGCTCATTTCAATTTTTTTATTGCAAGTCCTTTAATTTGTTTCGAGAACTTTATGCAGATGGCAGTTGAGGAGCATCTCCGAAACAAACTTTTCAATGTGGAACACAAGGGTAGGGTACTAAAAGTATCCATTACCCCCATTTTCATATTAGAATGATGGGGGAAACCATGGTGGGTCATGTCATGTGATAGGGTGGGTTAATCGAACATGCTGGAGGGCCCAGCGACATGCACGAGCCTTTGGATGATCGTGGAGGAAGAGGAGGAGCAGGAGAAGAGAACACATGCGAAGGGAGAGGAGAACAAGGAGGAAGAGAGCGACAATATCGGGGAGAAGGAGGAGCCCAGTCAAGGACAGGATGATGTCGAGGACAAGGAGGTACCAGCAACGACCTCGGATGGCTCCGAGTTGGTTGGGCTGCATCAGGACAGGAAGACCTCCGTCAGCCAAGTACCGCCAGCATCCATCATGTTGAATCCTGTGGACAGGTGCACAGGGTAGCATGAGAATCGTATGCAGCTGAAACAGATGCAGGTTCAATATCGATGGCAGTTTGGATAGCCTATTTGAGTGCATGGATGAAAGTGTGGAAAGCAAGAATGTCAGCCACCTGTTGGCACAGAACCGAGTACATCCATTGCAGCTGTATTGTCATGAATGTGCTCACGACTTCCCTCCAGGATCTCCAGACCGCCCTCAATGCCGCTCTTGAAGTATCTATCCTCACGCTATGTTTCAGATTCCCCCCGGGTGATTGTTGGTGGCTCCAGGAGTTGAAGAATGTCCAGATCGCCATCCAAGACAAGCATGAAGTTATAGAAACACAAGCTGTGGAGATAGCGGATCTCAAAGAGAAGCTAAAGGCTGCATATGAGGACATCCAGAAGGTACTGTCGCGTGTTACTAGGGCTGCTGTCTCACCGCTGGGGCGTCCGCGCCGGTTGTAGGTGAAGGAGGAGAAGCAGACCGAAGTACGAGCGAAGATCAAGAACATGGAAGAGCTGAACGAGGTGAATACAAGTCACCATCCCTCCTCCTAGACCCTGGGAGTATGACTCATCAACCAGAAAATTGAAAAGATCGCTGACCTCAGAGCGGAAATCTTCAGATTGCAGGAAGAGTTTTCCAAGGTGACTCCAACATCTCTCCAACGCCTGCTTCTTCGTTTCTCTGCTATGCCCTCTACCACTACCGCCCTGCTCTTTCTTTCGCTTCCTATTCAGTCCCATGCATTTCACTCGATACTCGTTCATCTTCGACTGACGAAAACCGCGGATCTGATGATTCTCTTGACTGTTATCAGGAGCACACATATGCGAATGTTCCCGACGTGAGCATAATCTCAGAGATGCGGAGCATACTCGAGCAGGAACAGAAGTCGAAACGGCTCGACATAGCGCGCATTTCCGCCATGCTGGAAGAGAAGCGGGTCCAGGTCCAGACTCGTGTGCGATGCACTTTCTCCTGAGTGGGTAGCGGAGCAGCAAGTTGAGCAGGTAAAACTTGAATACTCGCGTCAACTTCATGCCGCCAACGCCATCATCCTACAAGCCAAGGCCAACGAGAAACGTATGCAGGTTTGACTCTCACACTGCCCTGATTCCAACCAAATGGCCATGGGGTGATTTGCATGATACGAACAGATGGAGCTTGAGAGGAAAGAGCAACAACTTACCCTACGACGCGAGGTTTGTGACACAGAATCAGAAACGCTCTTTTCAAGTTTTCATCCCGGATCGTCTGACTCCTCTTTTTGCAGGGAGATAATCCCTCATTGAATCTGCAAAATGGTGGTGTGTTGAATCATTCAAGGTCTGCTCTTTTGTTGCTGATGATGTCACTTTCATGGATGATGACGATGACGATGACGAGTGTGATTTTCCAATATGCTCTTTGGCGATATGGTAAGAAGACTGATATGTTGATAACGGCAGGTACATGGCAGCAGACACCTCTGACCTGAAAGCAACTTCTACGGTGGAAGTATGATACATTCCCTTCACTTGGAACCCACTCCCACACTTGATCTTGTTCATCCGGGACAGGAATTGAAAGATCAAGGTTGTTTTTGCATTTTGTATAGATATGTTGATTTAAGATAAACCATGGATAGATTTAATTAATCCAATAAGCAATCACGAGCGATCAATTCAAAAGCCCTTGACTCGACAATCTCGATCCACAACCAAACAGAAAGAGGGGTTTACGATTCCTCCTCGCCCGTGATTTCAAGCATTTCCATTTCACACGTCTGATCATCGAGCTTCCTTTTCTTGGCCTCTTTTTTGGTTCCTGGCATTCCCTGCGGATAGATGCCGTCAATTCTACTGAATGTGCCAGGACCGACTTCACACACACAAACACAACAAGCAGTTGCAAATATAGCGGTGTCTACAAATGCGGTTACATACGAGATACCGTTTCGCTCTGCATGCCATATCTAGCCAGCAGCACGACAACGTCCAGTTTGCCATGCATGACAGCCCAGTGTAGGCAGGTCATTTTGTTCTTGTCTTTCATGTTCATAAGCTCATTCCCTCCATGAGCACACAGACATTCAGATGCCTCAAGATTGCCAACACTCGCTGCGGTGTGTAAGCATGTCTTGCCTTCATGATCTGTCGCAAACAGAAGCTGATTTCCACCAACTTGAAGAAGAGCGTTGACAATCATCTTGTTTGTCCTCAACGCTGCAACGTGTAAGCAGGTTCTCCCTTCGTTGTCCACTGCATGGACAAGCTTTTGACCGCCAAAATCAAGAAGGACTTTGATTGTGTCCGACCTGCTTTTCAGGACTGCTTTATGCAAGCATGTAAATCCATTTCTGTCTTGTTTGAATAGAAGCCTTTGTCCTGCAACTTCAAGAAGCTTTGCAACAATGTCTGCGGTTCCATAACAAACTGCAAGGTGCAGGCAAGTATCTCCTTCTTGGTCAGTCGCGTCCAAGAAGTTCTTCTCCTGATCAACTTCATCCTGAAAATAGAATGGTTACTTCACGATCAAACATCTAAAGACAAAATATGTTATACCGGATGCATGATCTCAGATGGATTCTTGAAATCCTGGAGGGCACAAATTTAAATGTCGCAAACATCAGAAACAGTGACTCCATCACAAAGAGTCAGACAGTGTATCATGCACATCAAACAAAGACCTTTTTGCTTACCTCTCTTTGTTCGTCGCAGTCGCTTCCTGTCCAAAACTCTCAACAAGCTTGCGCCTTTCATGTCCTCCCCTACTAACCTTCCATTTCGCAGGTGCCACAAACTTTCGATTTTGGCGGGCTAAAAAAAATCGACCTGTAAAAGAAAAAAGCAATCCAGGAAATGCCTGGAAGGAGGCCGACCATGGCGGCGGCGGCTTTGATGACCCTAGCGACAATGTCATATGCACCTACGTTGTGCTACGGATATCAGGGAACAATCAGGCTCACCAGTCTGCATTGGGGCGTCAAAAACACTCCGTCAAGTTGCTACTTTGCTTCCGACGATGGCCAAAGGTGATCTTGCTTCAGGTTCTAGTCCAATCGTTAGTGCCCTGAATGTACGAGTGCAGAAGGTCGTGTCCGAGGTTGGTAGGGTTGAATATGAAGGTTAACAAATGCTCTTTTTGAAGAAGATGCTTATCTTGGACACTTTAGAAAGGTGACAAAGATCCATACAAGGGGCTTTCACCAGAAGACAAGCAGAAAGGAAAGCAACTTGCAGCAGCATGGATAAAGATGGATAAAGCTGCAGAATGCAAGACAATTCTGCAAGTAAGATACATGTTCTAATTTCATTCAAGTCTTGCAACTGATCGTGTTGTAGCAACGAAGTATTTACCTCGTTGGATTGCCTGCAATTGGAATCGAACAGATCGGGAGTCTTATTGCGAGAAGATTTGAAAATTACAGGTACCGTAAGCGAAAATCCGTTGGTAGGCCTCATGCACTGTGATGGTTCAGGTACCTGAACATGAACGACGTAATAGCTAGTGCATCTGGCCAAGGAGAAGTGGAGAGTAGCAAGGAGTTGATTTCGAAGATGGTGAAAGGACCCCTGCTGTTAAGACGAACAAAGCAGTCACAGGTTGTTTACAGGGAGAAGAAGCTTTCCGAGAGGTGGAAGAAGCGGTAAGAATGTTTTATTAGGCTTGTTCACTGGAACACCTGACAGTGAGTAGGTGCTAGATCAGCTGCAGGCCTTGCTTCGATCTGTGATCTCGACCGACGCTGGAGTGGTATTAGGAATTTCCGCAGGTTTACACGCCATACGTGACGTTGAGATGTTTTTAAAGGTCTTGAGGCCATCAAACTGGGGCAAGATGAATCAGGGCATCGTCGTCTATGTTGAAGCGTACGAGACTTCCTCCTGGTGCGAGTGAAGGTGTGAATTTGTTTTGCTCAGAGACATCGACAAGCTTGCCGCCCAACAGAGCATCTGGAGCAAAGAGGTGAAGTGAATGAATGAGACAGCTATCCTTTCTTATTCGTGCTTGAAGGAGCTCCAAGATATTCAAGCGCGATGTTCGGAAATGTTCAAGCAGGCGGACGTAAAGGTGAAGATTGACGTGGGGAATGCGGCAGACAACATAGCTGTTTCTATCATCGAGAGCATGACGAGGGAACTAAAGCGAAGCAAACGAGGATCTGGCTCAGCTTCTCCTTAGCTCATTGGCGGGGGGAACTTGCTGGGGGGAACTTGATGCCGCAAAAGTTCAAAGTGAGCTGAGGCAAACTTGATATTTTAATTTGAGCAATTGAAGTTGAAAACCTATGCCTCGATTCCAGGCCTTTTGACGGTGATCTTTGACCTACTCTGCGACCTTAGCTTCTCGAGTCAGATGGCGCCCGCTGGCGATGATACTACTACTTGAAAGCCAGTCAAGCAAAAGTCGATCGTCATAGTTCCACTGCCCGGCGAAGTTGGCCTACCTGGCGCTCTTGCAGGCTAAGCCTCGCGCTGCCGGACGGCTCCAAGGCTTTCCGGGACGGTCACCGTCACAGTGTTGTCAGAGATTCAACTGAGCCTCCGGCCACTGTCATAAGTCACTTGACTCAAAGCTTTCAACGGTTGGGCCGCGTTCAAGTTCACCGTGACAGTCACGGTCGCGGCGCCGGGCCGGTGCCGTAGTACCCGGTAGTACCGTACTGCGGGCACTTTGAAAGAACCGTACGGGCAGTGAGTCCGTGACTCACTGTGAACAGTGTGCCAGGCGGGGCGCCGCGGGGCCCGGCCCAGCTCCACCGCCGGGCGGCCCCGCCGGCCCAGCCGGACTCCGAGGCGGCAGTGAGCCTCGGAGTGGTTCCGAAGTTCGTCACGGGCCCGGCCCGGGACACCCGGCCCTGGATCTCGGATCAGCCCGGGCCGCCATCGGACCGCCGCCGGGGGCAGGCTCCCTATGACTATTGCGACGGTGCCACGGTCCCGCCATGGCACTGGAGCAAAAAGGTCAGCCCCGAGCTGTCAACTTTCAAAGCTGTCAGACTACTCCTTTAATGGAGGCAACTGACCTGAGATTTTTGACCGTCCCGGGCCCCTGTCTGTTTCCCGAACCTGATAATATTCATCGTTTAGCTCCTCAGCAAATTTGATGTTTCTGTGCAACAAATTCAATCTTGTACTGACAACATCTTCTTTAGAACCCCCTGGAGGAAATTACCCGAGGACCGCAGATCAGGGCGCTTCCATTTTTGCTTCTTTTTTTTTTTTTCCTGTTCCAGCAAATTTCGAGAAATTTGACATCGAACTGACGGCTTCTGCTGGTCAAAACAAGGTCAAATCTAGTCAAGTCATGGTCAACCCAAGGTCAAACTCAAGCTTAAAACGGCGGAACCAGAGGATGATTACGGGAAAAAGGGCATGTGGTACTGGTCCTGGTACAAATATTAAAAAGACCTTCGGTAGAAATGAGATTGAGTCACATTTATTGCCGGTACAATAGTTGTAGCGAAGTTGTACCATAATAAGGTTACGTCTCGATGACGGCGGGTGTTGAGGCTATT
The DNA here is from genome assembly GCF_000315625.1 of Guillardia theta CCMP2712. Classification (NCBI taxonomy): domain Eukaryota; class Cryptophyceae; order Pyrenomonadales; family Geminigeraceae; genus Guillardia; species Guillardia theta. The sequence goes on along the minus strand of NW_005434649.1, from coordinate 541,435 downwards.
CGTACCGTTGAAGGGTCAAAAAAAAGAAGAAAAAAGCAATTTTAGGAATGGCCGAAGTAGTATTGTACGATACCCTTTGTGTACCAAAACTATCGATGAGAGACATTTACTAAAATCCTGCAGTACAACAGATGTCACAATAAAGACGATTGTAATCATAAATTTACATTTATTATCCCTTTTGTGGAGGGTAGCAAAGGAAAGCCTGCAGCTCTCAGTAGGGAGGGGTAGCTCTATACGGGAACTTCTATATGCGTCAAACAGGGGTCATGGGGCTGGGGTACTTTGCCTAAGGCGGTGGGGTGGTGCATTTCCATTTTGTCAACAAGAACCCTACCTTAGGGTGGGGTACCAAGGCACATCATTTGTCACGGGGCCGGTGGCAAGAATATAAGGAGGGGTGTAGGCTATGATCGCAGTGCGGAGGGTGAAAGGAGGGGTGGATTGTTCATCAAATTCACGGGTAGTTTGGCGAGGAATGCCGTAGCCCACGGGTCAATCTCTACAGCCTGGGATCAACCAGTAGGGTGGGGGTGGGGGCCGAATGCTTATGTACGTGTTCTTTTTCATGGAAGGGTGGGGTAGTTCTACCTGATAATAGGGGTTATTTTCACCAAGTTTCTGAGGGGGTGGGTGGGTAAGGTCGAGGTTAAATTCTACCGTTTGTGCTAGAAGGCAGGGACAGGTCCCATCGCAGGGGTAGTGCTGAGGTTACAAGAGGGGGTGGGGGTAGTGGGTCAGGACGGTAAAGGAGGTACCCTGAGGGAAAAGGGAAGGACCGGAAAATGCGTGGAAGGGAAGTTCCATGCAGGAGGACTGAGAACTCCTACACAAGAGATCTGTCTCCTGTGAGTGAGAGAAAGATCAAGGTAAGGATGCCGACTCATTGCCTCCCTCCCCTCCTCAATTCCCTGTTTCTCGCTCGAGCAAACTCCCGATACGTGCCCATCTGGCCACGAGATCGGCACTGAATCGAAACTCTGCCATTTGATTCTAAAAGTTCCCTGCTCTCCTCCACGTTGCCGTGATGTTGATGATTTTTCGAGCAGGACTCTACATTGTTCGATCTCAAGTATGCTGAGATGACCGTCGAATCGGGTATGGAATGGAGCAAGAAGAATGGCCTGCCACCCAGTTCACAACGTGACTTCCAAATGCTCATGGACCTTATAAAGCCCGTGGCAATCAACCCTCAGAACATCGCCATCTCACATGAAATTGCCAAAGGAAGCTTCGGTAAAGCTCTATCCTGTATCACCTTACATTGCTGACCCGTGTATGACTTGTCAGGAATGATTTTCAGCGCCAAACTCAACGGCCGAAATGTGGCGGTGAAGAGGATCAGACGGGTGAGCTGAGAAGGATGGCGAGGCTTTCGGTGTCTCTGACTCATGGACTGAAGGATGATGGCGTCGATCTGGCGTGGAAGCTTCGGAACGCCTACCTCGAACTGAACATCATGAACCAGCTCTCCCATCCAAACGTGATTTGATTCTCCCTCTTGATTGTGTCCGTAATGGAGGTTCGTTTCATCAGGTCTTACAGCTCTTCGGAGTCACCATGCAGTTTTCGAGGGATCGTCGCAGCAGCCTCAACTTTGGGTTAGTCTGATCTCTTGCTGCGCATGCCGCACGGTCCTAACTTGCTCTCACGTAGGATTGTGATGGAGCTGTGCAGCGACAGCCTGCAGAAGCACATGCAGAAGAAGAGGCTGAGCCTGTACGACCGGATGAAGTTTGGAGTCGAGATCCTCCAAGGCGTCACTTACTTGCACTCCTCGGGCATCATCCACCGTGACCTCAGCACTCAGAACATCCTGCTGAACCAGCATGGCCGTGTCAAGATTGCAGACTTCGGCTGCGCGAGGAAGGTGAACGACGACGGCGAGTACTTCTCCACGACCATTTCGGGAAGTCCAGCGTACATGGCGCCAGAGCAGATGCACACCAGCCCCTTGACGACCAAGGTGGACGTGTGGGCCCTCGGAGTCATACTGTGGGAGCTTGCTACCCAGAAGCTGCCGTGGGCGGACGAAGCGATGATGGAGAGTCCGACGCGAGTTGCAGACTTCGAGTACTGCAAGAGGAAGATCGTCAAGTGCAGACTGCCGAGGCCGATGTCGAGCGGGTTCGCTCCGAACCTGGCGGAGAGTTACTACAAGCTCATCTGCTCCTGCCATCACTTGAACGCCATCAATCGGTTCTCGTCGAAGCAGGTGTTGGATGAGTTCCTGCAAATCGTTGGATCCGTGGAAGACAAGAAGTTCCAGGACATGGCTCGTACTGCAAGCTTCATGGACAAGCTCATGATCAAGGGCGGAGAAGGCATCTCCCCGAGGTTTACCAAACTTGCGACCAAACTGTTCAACTTCTACACGGCCTACAACCCAGACAAGATACCGGACATTCCGAGCCTTGTGCAGGAGTACGAGAACAACGAGGACAAGCTGAACAAGAACTTGTACGCTCGTTACAAAGTTGATCTCGACTCCTTCGATCGTTTCGAGGGCTCACAATCGACATCCAAGATCGCACCATCCATCGCCAGCAATGCCGACACCTGGCGGAATGGCTACGACTCGGTGCCCTCTAGTTCGGTCTCTACAGCAAACTACGAGCACTCAGGGCACACATGCCACTGCAAAGAAGAAATCTGGTTGGAAGAGAAATCGAAGCTCATTGAGGAGAACAACCAGCTGAGAGAAGAGAAGCGCAAGATGCAAGACGAGCTGTTGTCTCAACGCAACGTCATTACTTCTATGAGGTACATCTCTCTATCTCTCTCTCTCTCTCCTCCCCTGCCTGCCTGCCTGCCTGCCTGCCTGCCTGCCTGATTGTCTCTTTCACTAACGTTTTCTTTTGCTGCAGAAATGAGTTGCAATATCTCCGTCAGGCTCTCAAATCCATGAGAGCGTAAAAAAGCCCGTGCGCCCCATCCTTGGAGTTGTTTGATATTGTACACTATCCTTATCAACTACAATCTTTCATTGAGAGGTGTTGACCATTCTACTAAATAATTGATAGACTAATTCATATTGTTCAACTTCGATTGGTTTGTAAAACAAGCATTGATCGACTCGTCTTCTTGTATCAACTTTATTCTCTCGAGCTTTAATCTCCCTCAATCTCCCCTCTTCAGTGCTTGGTTGGGGGATCAAGTATCCCCTCCTACTTCCAGTCTCACTCCTTGCCGACAAGTTTCACCGCCAAGTCCTGCATGATAGCTTGACCATCGCTCAACATCCATGAAATCTGCAAGGGCATGTTATTCATGACTGACATGCCGGGTCAAGGGCAGCACCGGTCGGAACAGAGGCTTTTCGTTGGCGCACAACCTAGCATGGTTGATGGGGAGCCACCTGAAGGGCTGGGTCAGAGGCCGAGGAGGACTAGATGCGCTGCTTGCTTGAGGGGATTCTTGGAGCGGAAATCGACGGCCACCTTGTTCCACCCGCAGCGATTGAGCGAGTCAGCCTGACGGGTTGAGGTCAGAGGAAGGGGCTGACAACTTCACCGTCCTCACCATCAAGAGGATCAACGGGCTCCATCGCTGTTGACCTCCGCGCTGCCACTCCTCAAGACTTCTCGTCAAGTTCTCCTCGAGCCCGGAGGCGTCCGCAGCTTCCGCCGGCTTCACTTGGTGCTCGTACAACACGTGCTGGCGCGCTCACGTCAGGATAGACGGCCGAAGGGTTCAAGGTCACCTCAGCGCCCTCGAGATGCCGGGCGACGTAGGTGTACATGATCTTGGTTCGAACGCCGTTCTTGGGATGCTTGGCTACGTCCGTGTTGAGCTCCAGCAGGGCGCCTTCGAAGGAAACCAGCGGGTCGCCCTGCCTCGCCAGATGAGGACGCGATGCAGGCAAGGGAGAGAAGGACTACCCAGATCCCAGCAAGAGCGTATCGGACTGGGAAGGAGCTCAGGGGAGTGAGGAAGACGGGGTCCAGCGCCATGGCAGGGACGAGGGGGAAATCGGAGCTCTTGTCTTCCCAGAAGATTTCTTGCACGCTCTTCACATCCTACTTGTCAGTCCCTTGCACCATCCATCCATCCTCCACCTCCCCCTCCACACGACCACCATCACCATCACCATCACCACCACCACCACCACCTCCTCCTCCTCCTCCTCCTGCACCTTCCCCATGGTCTTTCCTATCCACTCCTTGATCAACTTGGGCGCGTGTGCGTTGGAGAAACCGTGAGGGTCCCCGAGGTGCGGAGTTGCTGTGGTGACGAAGTGGACAGGTTCCAGCCCGCAGATTCTCCCTGCATGCTCCTTTCCCTGCCCCATCGGCAGCTCCCATAGGAGCGCCATGCAGTACCGCAGGTACAGCCCGCCGAGGCTGGAGGAGGAGGAGAGTCATCGTTGAGTGCTGGGAGGAGCTTGCGCGCGCACCTGTGCCCTATCATCGAGATCTTCTTCAAGGAGGGCTTGTAGGTCACCTGCATCACGACCACGTCAGAGGACAGGAGGGGCAGGGGACCGCCCTCACCAGCTGGATGATCTCCTCAGCGATTCTGGCGGCGCCCTTGTGAATCCCGTCGCCCGTTCGTCGCTCGTTGACAGCTGCTCAAGATCCTACTGGTCATACACGAGGATGGCGGGCCAACAGGAGGTACCTGGAAGGTGCACGAGGAACTTCTCGCCTGACGCTTTCTGAGCAGAGACGTGAGAGGGAGGCAGAGCCTTGCGATGCCTTACCAGCGTCCTCGCTAGGAAAGATAGATCCTTGGAGGTCCCCGACAGCCCGTGCGACAGGATCTGAGATGGCAAGCCGTCCAGTCAGCTTGCCACTTGGTCGCGATCAAAGAGACTCCATACAAACAAGTGAGAGGGACCAGACTCCTGGACTTCCGCTGCATGGCTGCCAAGTTGAGGTGAGAAGTCGAAACCTCCATCAGTTGACATGATTCCCGATGTTTTGTCATTGCAATCGCTGCCACTATCGCAAAACGACATGCACACCGAGCAGTCACATTGCATCATCACAATCATGACATTCCTGTATGAGATAGGACTCCTGATCCACGTGCAGACTCTGTTCTAACACATCCTCTGCCCTTCCAAAGTCTCATTTACCTCTATCTCCTCCTTCCTCCAATGCCTTCCCTCCCTCCCTCCCTCCCTCCCTATCTCCCTCCCTCCCTCCCTCCCTCCCTCCCTCCCTCCCTCCCTCCATCCCTCCCTCCTCTTCGTATCAACTGATCGCCTTACCTGGTCGTCGTTGTCGCCTCGAGCCTCCTCCTCTCCTCCTCCACCATTCCCCGCCACCATCGCTTCCCGTCCATGGCGACCGTCTCGACAAAAGTCCTCTGGGTGTTGAGTAAAAGTTCTGATCGGGGTGCTGGTATGTGGGGGGATGCGGGATAAGTAGTGCGAATCATGCCCTGCCCAAGGCTGCTGGTGCCGCTGCTTGTGTTGGTGGCGGTGATGGTGGCGGCGAGCAGCGCGGAGGAAGGGAAAGCGAAGGAACATGAGCAGCAAGAAGAGCAGGCAAGGCAGAGAAATGGTCAAATCCATGATGACTCAGGACAAAAATGCAGTAGCGACGACTGGGAGCAGGGGAACAAACTTTTGCAGTCAGGGGATGGTGTCGGGTTGGCAGAGTTGGTGGGCAAGAACGGTCCTTGCTTGCGGAGGAAAGGAGACGGAGGACAAACGTTACTGCATGCAGCTGCGGCCATGGGGCTAGAGAGACCTGTTCGAGAGCTTGTTGAGCTAGGAGCCGAGGTCGACTCTAAAGACGACATGGGCAGGACAGCGCTCATGCATGCGGCATGGGAGAGCCATCCTGCTGTGGTCGACGCTCTGCTTGAACTCGGTGCGGATGCTGCGATAGAGAATGCTGGAGGAGGAACTGCCCTGACTGTGGCGATGAGGAGAAAACGGCCAGCATCAAGTGACAAGCATGGTGACGCAGCGGAGGTGGTGAGGTTGTTGCGGAAGCGCGTTGAGCTGAAAGGAGCGCACAAGGGGTACCAGTGGCATCGCGATGAAGACTGGAAATGGCACGACAGGCGTTCCAACAGGACGGGAAAGGAAGAAATATGATAACAACAGGTTGGCTACCGTATCAACAAGGCCCAGCAGGGGTCCGCCAGCAAGTCCGGCCTCAGACTAGCTCCACGTCTCCTGCAAGTATCTTCGTGTTGCTTCGAGGGTCCGGACGTACTGCTCAGCATCGTCTGCTTGTCCAGCAGAGTTGACCACGTCCACGAACGCCTGGATCTCGCGAGTGAGGATCATGGGGATATGCGCTGAAAGGCTTCCGAGACAGGAGGACAGAGCGAGGAAGGAGGCAGGAGTTGTAGATAAGTGCCAGATCAGGGAGAGAAGAGGAGTGAGAAGGAAGGGGGGGGAGGGGGGAAAGGGAGGAGGAGAAATGAAGGGGCCCAGTATGCGGCAGGAAGCAGGAGAGTCGACCTGTCGCACGTCTCGTGGCATCTTGTCAGAGGAGCCGCACACCATGATGACTCCTCCCTCCTGCAGAGGGCCATCAGCAGGAGAAGAGGAAAACGAAGCTGGAAGAACCTCGAGCGCATGCCACAGGAGAGAAGCCTCCTCCCTGATCTTGTCCTGTACGTAGACTTTCTTGTCCTGACCCAAGAACATCATTGGATATTTCGCAGCTCCTTGCGCACTTTCTCTTTCCCTCCTCACCTGCATCCTTGAATATGCTACAATCAGCCGCTTGAGATGCCCTGCAGACTCGTACTCCTCCAGCTCCGCCCTGTTCACCGGTCAGAAGAAAGAGGGCAACAAAGGCAGTCGCATGCCGGTAGAGAAACTCTTGTGGGGTTCGACAGCCGAACACCAAGACATCATTCATCTGCTCCAGCATCAGTGGCAGACAGTGCAGATGGGATCAGCTCTGCTCGACATGGTTGACGAGGAGAGAAGAAAGGGAGGAGAGGGATGGGAAGATTGGAGCGTATGCAGATTGTGGGAGAGGATGATTCGAGAGAAGGTGAGGAGATTGCAATGTACCTCGGGGGCAGGAAACCCCTTCCTCCAGAGGCTTTCGCGGAAGCTCCTCCGTTCTTGTATAATCGATCTGCTCAGCATGTCACTGGCTTCAGGAATGAACGAAGGAGGAAGAAGGAGGAGGAAGGGAGGAGGGAGGATGGAGGAGGGAGGAGGGAGGAGGGAGGAGGGAGGAGGGAGGAGGGAGGAGGGAGGAGGGAGGAGGGAGGAGTGAAGTCATCTACCGGAAGGGAGCGATCCCAGTCCCTGTCGCCACCATGATAAGTGGTGCGATCAGTTGCGACGTCTCCATCCTCAACTCGTCCTCCACGGTTCCGCCTTCCTTCATCCTCTTGACCCCAGGGATCTGCGGGCATCTGCGTTAGAGGTTCCGTCCTCTGCCCTCCTCCATGACCTTCAAGGTGCCTTCCTTAATGGAGAAGAGGAGCTGGTCCGGATGGGGCGATGTACGCATCTCCTTGAGGTAGGATGTGCATACACCGACCCTCCTCATCTTGGTACGCGAGACGTAGTCGACCATCGCCAGAGTGATGGAGGGTCGATGAGGAGCAACGCGGGGAGAGGAAGAGATGGAGAACTGGCGAGGGCGCAAGGGGGGGATCATGTCAAAGAGGTAAGAGAGAGGAGGACGGGCATCGGGGAAGTCCCGGAAGACCTCCAGGAAAGTCCTCCTCTGCTTCTGGCAGTATTCGTAGAGATCGTCTCTCCCGGACACGCTGCTGAGCTCCTCGATCCTCTCCTTCTGTGTCTTATCGGTAGCAAAGTGGAATAGCAGCTCGAAGAAGTGCCTCCGAGGTGTGTTCATGAAGTCCAAGTGAACAAGGAGGATGTCGCGTACGGCAACCGGCCCAAATCCGCAGAGGAGAGCAGGGAGGGCCGTCTTTGACCTGTGCTGCGGGTTCGGCTCGATCTTCACCATCTCATCCAGATCCAGTTGCATCACCCTACTGAAGTTCTCCACATCCTCCAGGCGATTCGTCGGCTGGACCGCCAGGATGTCTCCTGTCTTATACGGCTGGTTGCACAAGGAGAGATCGACCTCGAGGTGTCTGACCTCCTTTACTGCTCCCTCCCCCGTGATGCTCACGTTCGTTAGGACAGGGGCGATATGAAAGTCTCCACGTGCAAGCTTCATCGTAGCAAGTAGCTGCTGGCCTTCTCGTCCATCGACTGCGCCTAGGCTTCGCTTCCCAACTTTCGATACGCAGAAACGAGAAGGAGGAAGGATGTCTGACAGGTCCGGCACCGAACCTTCCGGAAGAGGATGCAGATGTGCCAGCGCTTTCCATAGCTCAACAGCCCAAACATCCAGCTTTTGATCGTATCCCCCAGAGTCTTGATCATCGCCCAGTCCAAGAGGAAGCATCCTCTTGCCCCCCAGCATCTCCAAACGCTTGTCCAGCCGCTTTGCCACTGCGTTGAACTTGGCATAGCTCGAATCCCCCAGGCCGAAGACAGCGAAGGAGGTGGAAGCGAGAGAGTGAGCAGGAAGGGACTTCTTCAGCAAGAAAGTCCAGAACTTCCTCATATTGTCCGGAGCATCACCCTGTCCCGTCGTGCTCGCTACCGCGATCATGGTGCCTTCAGAGGGGAGGGACAGAACATCGTAGTCGTCCATGGCGCTTACGCGGACCTCGTATCCTCGTCGCTCACAATCCCTGCCCAGCCTTTCGGCAACTTCCTCCGCGCACCCTCCTTGCGAGCCGTACAGGATGAGCAGGGAAGCCATCTCTCCCTTCCCGCTGCACTTCTTCACCTACGTCCTTGCCTCGAAAGAGCGTTCCCCTGCGACAAGTTTGAGCACGGAGAAAGGAAGGTCGGTTCTGTATGGTGTCATTGTTTGCGGTGGTCTGCGAGTCTTCATGCTCGTCAACGACGCTCTTGCATACTACCTCCTTACTACCTCGTTGTCTACCCTCACTATCGTCAACACAATCTTCTTGCGGGCGATTCCGTCAGCTACACCCTTGCGTTCACCTGCACTGTTGATTGCTGCACTGATCTTACTCGTGCTCCTGCTCCTGCTCCTGCTCCACTTCCTGTCTTTATTCACCAGCCATCATGTAAGCTGAAAACATCTCTCAGATCCTCATTGTAACGCACTAGTCTCGCCATTCTTGCTTCTCTCCCTTCTCTTGCACAATCTTCCCGCCATATCTTCACGCTTGCAGTAATGTAGACCTGATTTTGCGCCTCAACCTACCCCCAGGTTTCACTACCCCACCCTAGGATATCCTTTTCCAGATAGACTTTTTCTTCTTTGTGGCCTACCACTACCCCCGAAAACTACTACCCCCACCATATCGTTGTAACTCAACAGTGTGGCACGGTTCAGCTAGAGAAATCGGAGTGAGGGAAGACAGGGGCAGGAAATGAAGGGAATGCCAGGATTCCATGGTCACAATCAGACGCGATCAGAGGAGGAGGAGGAGGAGGAGGAGGAGGAGGAGGTGGGGGGGGGGG
>NW_005434649.1:424668-531887 GCF_000315625.1 Guillardia theta CCMP2712 | reverse complement strand
TCGCCGCCCCTGACGTCTGTGTTGTGAGACCTGCTGGGCACGTGTAGCAGGCCGTCTGCTGGGTGTCATTCCCGTAGCTGCCAGCTGGACAAGGAACGCACTCCACCTGCCCCTCCTTGTCCTGGTATCTCCCCGAAGGACAGGCAGCGCAAGACACGTTCCCCTGCTCCTCCACTCCGAACTTGCCGACGGGACAAGCTTCGCATAAGGTTCGATTCTCAGATGAAGTCTTGCCGACCTGGCGGAGGGGAGGGGAGGGGCAAATGGCGATAAGCGAGTGGACGGACTAGGAAAGTAGTACTGTTAGGCCAAAATCTTTGACAATAATGATCGTCCACAAAACTTTGAAGGAGATTGAATACTTTGAGGGAGATTGAGATTCCAGCGCGTTCTTTCATAGGCTGATATGAACTTTCCGAATGAGAGTACAGAAAGTGTGGAAAGGATCTACACCGATACCTGCTAACTCTTGTATCATCGACAGACAAGTGTGTTGAAGGCACAGGCGATCGTCAATGGACTGGTCGAATAGAAGCTGGGGGCGATAAAGAGGAGGAGGGGAAGGGGAAGGGGAAGGGGAAGAGGGGGATGAGGTGTGGGGTTTGCGATCGGCCTGATCTTGTCACAGGTCACTCAACAAGGTTGGAGAGCTGAGAGGGCACGAGTCAAGGTCTTTCTTGCCCTCTCACCGCAAGTACTCACCCTTGCTCCTCCTACAGAGTGTTTTCTTGCTGCTTCAGCCCAGTGGATGAAACGTTGTTAGCGACTTGCTCCGAAGACAACACGTGCCGGTATGGGATGGTTCGGATAGTTTCTGTTGTCCTCTCCTCACGTCGGCAACGATGTAGAGTGTGGGATATCGCGCATTGTGAACAGCTGAAGATCCTGCGCGGGCATGCAGAAGCGATTTATGCTGTGTCATGGTCCCCCGATGGAAGGTGGACGCTATCTCTGTTAGTTGTGATGGAGCTGTGAGTGAAAGATGGGGAGGGGGAAATATAGTAGACGAGTGAATGGATGGTAACGATGGTCTGACAGATGTTCGTCTATGTTGCTGATATTGTACAACATGATGATGATGATGATGATGATGATGATGATGATAATGATAATGGCTGTAGTGATGGTGTCGGTGTTGGTGGACTCATTCTCGTTCAAGGTCTGTGTTGACAGCTGGATCGGATGGAGAGATCAAAATTTGGGATTGGAGGAAAGGAAAGGAGATCAAATCCTTGAAGCCGAAAGGTGGCCTTGGGACTGTAACGGGGGGAGTTAATGATGCTCATTGGGCAGGGGACGTGTTTGCTGCCTCCTATGTGGACAACGGCAACATCGTGAGTGCTGCTGACAACGTTGTGTCCTTGTGGGACCTGGAGGCTGGGTGCATCATCAAGGTAAGGCGGAGCAGGTGAAGTGAGTCCGCTCCTCTCAACCTCGCTCCTCCGCTGCAGGAACGAACGATCAACGCTGAGACAGACTACGTCTTTGGGGGTGAGAGCAGGAACCCTGACAAGATCCCATGGTGACGCAGCTCTGCCTGTGGATCGCGGCCTGAGGGAGCTGCCAGGGTCTTCTGCCTAGAGCGCGATATGCAGAGGAAAGGCTTTGTGCTCGGGGTGAGCGACGCGACTATCCGATACCTAGATCATGATTTGGAGGTAAGAACACCGCGTGTGTCCCCTGTCTCTTCCTCCTCGTCTCCTTGGGACTCGACTCTTCTCCTGCTTCTTTTGCTCTTACCCTTCATTGTTTGTTCACAATCGTATCACCTTCTCCCTTGTATCGTCCTCCCTCCCCTCCTCTCCTCCCAGCATGTTCAGCTAGCGGGGCCAGGAACGAGTTGTTCTCCGCGGTCACTCGAAGGACGTCTGCTGTCTCTGCATGAAGGACGACGGGAGCGAACTGCTATCAGGGTCAGGAGACCACCTCACAGGTAGCGTGCAAGTCGTTTGTTCTGTGTTGGTATGAAGATTCATGGAAGGCGTCTGGGATCTTCGACAGCTTCAAGCGAGGATTGTTCTGAGGGGGTGAGAGGAGGAAGAGGAGCAGAGTTTGATCTCCTCTAAATCTTCCTTTCACCTATAGCCACCAGAACTCAGTACATGACTGCTGTTACTGGCCGGGTCGGAACAGAGGCTGGGGCCATTCTTGGCGTGTTCACGTATGAAGCAGGTTCGAACAACATCTGCAGCGTCTCCATGGACAAGACCATGAAGATTTGGAACGGGGATGATGGAAGCTGTTTGCACACGGACGGCCCTGGAGCCACGGTGCCGTTATACCATCTTGTTCCTACCATCTTGTTGTGTACATCTCGCTGTTGGTTTACTTGTCGTTGTGATATCTGCCCAACTTCCTCTCCTATCTCTTTCTTCGAGCCTCCCTCTCTCCCTCCTCTCTTGTCTTCTTTTACTACTTTCATCCCCTTCCCCAGCCTGTTCACATCAACTCTCCTCTCCTCCCCCTGTCTCCAGTTCGATTCTTGTCCTCGATCTTGACTCTGCCTGCGGAAAATGTTCGCAATACAGGCCAAGTTGTGCATAGCTCCTTGCAAAGGGCTTCAGGGCGTCGTGGTGGGAGGAGGAGAAAACAAATCTCTCTTCGGCCAAGATTTCAGGTCTAAGGACAAAACGTCTCCCATTGCGAGGGTTAATATGGAAGCAGGCTTCTGCTGCTTTCCTCCGACGGAGAAGTTCTGCAGAGACTGCAGAGTCGAGCGCAGAGGAGGAGCATGGAGCCGGAAGTGGAGGGGAATGGAGAGAAGGGGGAGGAGGAGGGAGAGGAAGAAATAGATGAGTCCCTCCAAGGGATGCTAGACGAGCTGGAGGAGAAGGAGGTTCTGCTGCAGGCCATGAAGCTGGAAGAGGAGGATATTGAGGACCTCTCGCTGAAAGAAAGATTGAACGTGAGACTTTCTACCTCCTCAGCTTCTCTCCTGACGGTCACTCCAGATGAGCAAGTCAATGCGAGGGATGGCAGACAGTGTTAAGGGTCATGCAGGTGATGGGGATTGTACTGCTGTGGGTTGCAAGGGTGGGGCAGAAGGAACATCTGATGCTGGTGCATATCATGTGTGGCGATTGAGGTTGCTGTCATATGCAATGAGGATGCGACTTGTTGTTGTACTGCTTTGTTGACTCGGGAGCAGATGAGGTGCTACGTTCGAGATTCATCAAACTCTTGCAGTCGCAGGCTCAGCGTCTCCTCTTCGACATTGACGAAGACTCTCCGAAACATGCACAGGAGGAGCTCGAGCGAGTGCAGAGCATGCTGGGGAATGGAAACACGGGTTCCTAACGACATGTTTGTAATCACACCAATCGAAAAAATGGACACGCCTGCCGAACTTTCGCTCTGCAAGTCTTGACATGTACATGTGGACCTTCCTAGCGGTCCTCAGGCTTCAAGAGGCTTCCCTACGAAGCTGTCGATCTTCGCCGGGTTCCGTGGGATAGCACGAGAACCCAGCAACGTCCGCGCGATCTCCGAAGTAGCAGTTCTGAGGTCAAGTCAGAAGATGAACGACAGGAGACGATGTGTTCTCTTACCCATCCGAATACTCCTCGTAGTTCTCCATCAGCCTCTCGGGTGACACCAAAGTTCTGCAGAAAGACTTGCAATTCAACATCTGAACAGCAAAGTTAGTTTCATCTCTTCTCCCTCAAGAAGCTGCTCACCGCTTGCCACCAAAGATGCAACCTCGCATATTCCTCAGTGTTGGGCACTTGAAAGTTCCGGTATGGACCCAGCACACAGAGAAAGCGGAACCACCATGGCGCAAGAGAGAGGTCGGCGAGACTGTATCGTCCCTCCCCCAAGAAGAATCCAGACGATGAAATGGACAGCATGAAGTTGTTTGCATATCTCAACCCCGCCAACAGCTTCACATGAGCATCTTCTCTGCCCGCTTGATCCGCTGTCATTAAAAGTCTGCAAAGTGGGTCAGCAACGGTGTTTTCAGAAATTTTCATCGTTCATGTCACCGGTAAAAGCAAGGGATCACTTGGCTGCTGATATGCTCCCAGAAGATCCTTACTTTGGTTCTTTCTTGCACGTTCCAAGGCTGCAAAATCCCATGATTCCTTCCATCGTCTGTACGTTGTCGCGATGGCTCGAAGACGTCGGAAAGATATTCACAAATCACCATACTATCATTTACACCGAATCCATCGTGATTGATGGCCTGCAAAGAAATACAATAAGCCAAGCGCGATAAAGCAAGGAGAGATAGCTCACCGGAACCAACCCTCGTGGGCTCACATCCACAAAATCAGGGTATTGCTGACGCTTGGCATCGATTGAAAGCGGTTGTTTTGTGCAACCACCATCACTACGAGTTTCATAAGGGTTGATTTCAATCCACTGGTACTGAATGATGTCTCTCTCTACCAATTCTTCCAAATAGGCCCAAACGCGCTGAGCAAACGGGCAGAACCAGGAGCTATACAGCGTGATATCGGGGTTGGTTGTTTGCTGCCTGCAAAGAATCGTTTCTTCGCCCCCCAGATGTATGGAGGGAGAAATGTCGATACGCATGCCGGAAAGAGAGGACCCTTGTGCTAGGTTCAGCAAGGAGCTTATCTTGTGGCTAAAAGCAGGCGCTGAGAGATCAGACAAGCTCCAACAGCAAGGAACAGAATCGTGGCGATGCAGGAGAGCTGAGAGGAATGGGGCTGAGAGGGAGGTGGTGCAGGACGATATTCAGATACGCGCAACAACTAGAGAAGGGACGTGCAACGACATCACAAGAGCTTTGTATCCATCTCACCGCGCGGATGGGGGAGACAACAGTGGAGCCACCTGATATCCGTAGGACCAGGGGGTACGGGGTGGTCTCAAAGAGAAAGCAGGGGTAGGGGTATCTTGAGGGGCAATATATAGTACCCTCAAATTTTGCTTGCAATGAGGGGTGGTGAGGGTACTTGTTTTGAGCTTGATTTCCATGGGGGTGTGCAATTATTTTTGAGGGTAGGGGTGTTTCAAAAGGGGGTAGGGGTACCTTTTCGTCAATCCAAGAAGTCAATCCAGTCAATTAGGAAAATAATTTATATGAAGAAAGGGGTACTTGTCAGTAATTATGGGGGTAGAGTGCAGGAAATGCAAGCATTGATGCGGGTCGAGGTCACGGTCCCACCTGATGGGTGGTAGGGGTATTTTATGAAAGGGTAGTGGGTAGTAGAGGCGGTGTGTAGTAGCATAGTTTGGAATGGGGCGAAAAATGAAAAATGAATGTGGGGTGGTGGGTAGTGACCCCACCCATGTTGCTTAGGACGAGCCCAGTCACACAAGAAAAGGACCCCTCTTTGTGAAACCTGGAGATCACAGTTTGTCACGGGTGAAGGGAGGTCAATCCGAAACAGATAGGTTTGGAGCCTCAACCCCTTTGCCTCAATCAGACGGTAGGGTAATCATTGTACCCCTCCTTTTCATATCGCATCGTAACAGAATACCAGGGGTACAGAAATCGTATCACGGGTCCATAATTAGGTAGGGATGGAATAGATCTGAAAACGAATCGCTTTGAGGATGTACCGGGAGGCCCCGCTTCGCTTTACAATCATTTTAGTCCAAACCCCTCAATTACCACCCACCCCACCGTGATGGGTAGTTTGCTTTACACACTGCTTTTAACCCTACCCACAACGAATTGAGGTATAAGAACCTGGTAGTCTCTAATGTTGAGTTATACATTTCGCTTGTAACTGACCACCCACCCTCCTCCTTCAATTTGCCTTGTCCTATCTCTGAGGAGTCCTTGAGGGATGCTTGTGTGGTAAAAAAGGGATCTGATCCCGTTTTTATATTCTGAGTTTTAGACCTTCGAGGGCCATAGAAGTTCGACGGGTCTCGTCGACAGGATGCTTTTGATAATTTGACCCCTACCTTTTCCATGCTTTTGGTAGGTAGTGCCCACCTTGAAGAGATTTTTAAATCTAATTTTAGCATATCTGGGGAGTAGCGTGATTGTATCGCGCGAGAGAATGTCGGTCACGCGAGCGCCGTAACTGGATCTGGTGATTGAGCAGTACTGTGCCGTTGAAGGGATCCGAAGATGGCGGTATAAGGTGATCACGGAGGCCACTCTACAATTGTTTTTATCTGGGAAGGATCTGGATGGACGAAGAGCCTGATCTTTCGATTCGAAGAGTTGTGTGAGGTCACGAGCCCACTTTTCTATTTTTTTCTTTTTTCGTTTCCATTGTTTTTTTTGGTCTGGTATTTATTTGCCTCTGGTGACTATCTGGAGGACGATCTTGAAGATGAACGAGGGAGAAAACGAACGCGAAAGCAGCTAAAGATAGCACATGGCCATGATGTGAGATCACAATGAAACGTGAATCATGTTGTAGATGATGTGTAGTATATAATACCTGGACTTCTTCTTTGTATTTCTCCTGCATCGTGGCCAGTGCATCTTGTGAGAGTCAATGTAGGTATCCCAGACTTCACAGCAGTCAAGCGCATTTCGACAACTAGAACAAGCAGCGATGTGGTTACTTGCACACAGTATGATCAAACTTGAATGAATTCTCCATTCCCCCGATAGGTTGGGTCTAGCAGTTTCATTCTTATCTGTTGTGTAAAATTGGTGCGCAAGCAAGTGAGGTCTAAGTTTACTGTTTGATACATCCAATCTAGGTAGCTGCAGTTGATCGAATGTCTATGTAGGATAGTACATCTAGAGCTCATGTAGATATCAGGCATCAAATACGATACCAACCTTCGTCCTTGTACTCGACATGACACACCGAACAGCCCGTATCTATTCCATTGCAAACAGATCTTCCATGGTTGTGTGACAATTTTCAAAAGCTGGTTTGCTTATGTACTTGACCAAATTCGTTATCATTCATCTGTAGAGTTTATCAACTCATGACGTCGCTCACTGCATGATTAGCGATCGAAATTTGCTGGGATACTGATGTGAGAGTTTTACTGCGACACGCGCTGTTGATCGGCGAAAACTTCAGACATCAATAAATGACATCCGTGAGATTCCAACCTCAACCTCTCCCATGTAGGCAGTCTCAATGCGTCAAGGGTGACCCCATGTAGCTTTTGTCCGTGCACCTGAGCTTCCTTTGGGCTTTTGGCGCTTTGCCAACAGTTCCTGCATCGTAGCTTCTGTCTCCTTCTTCCTCTCTTATCTTATCCTCTATCTCTCTTCATTGCACCCGCTCGCCAGGCATCTTCCTTCTCTCTTGCTGTACATCTAATAAGCCTGCATGAAAATCTTCTTCAAGAATGACAATCCTTGAACGGTTATTGCACACTCAGCATAACTGTCAACTTGACGCAGACGGTCTCATCGTATCTTGACTTGGAACTCTGCTGACATTCTCTTGTTTGTGTGATTTTCTGATGTCCGATGTACTACTTCAAACACCGTCTCGGGGGGGCTGAGTTAACAAAACTTTGGGCCTATTAAGTTAACCAAGACGACTCTTACGTGTCACAGTGTCAGTGTTGCGAGGCGGCAATGTGGTATGTTTGACGAAGAGGAGGCCTTCCTAGCCGTAGTATGTCCTCTCATGTCCGGATGCTTGGCACGGTTGTTTCACACTGTCATGAGAGTCCCGGAGTAGTAGTAGCCTCCGGCATACACCTCAACCGGCGGCCGCGATTTATTACATGCAAGCAACATCCCTACACAACCGTACTGAGGGCCAGGCAGCTCCCTCCATTTCGGGGGCCTCCCTAGACGGCTGAGTGCCAGGCGAGTGCCGCGCGGCCGGGCCGCGGTCGGACTCGGCGGCGGCCCGATTCGTAGTACTCAGCCCGGCCTGAGTACTGAAGCAGTGCCAGGCACTTGCACTCATGTTTACACGACCGGGGGGATTCTCGTACAAGGTGGGTGGGTGGGTGGGTAAAGGGTTCTAGAAAAGGGTGGGGTGATCACATAGACAATATCTGTAGAATTGGGGGTGGGGTCACTAGTTTTGGCAGGTGATACTGGCTATCGGTCCTTGGGATCCCAGATTTTCTGGCGCGAAAAATGCTTGGAACTTCGTATGCCGCTGCCATTTCGGCAGATGCACACTTCACTCCTCCTCCTCCTCCTCATCTCCACATCTCATTACTGCCGATCCATCCATCCATCCTTTATCCGTCCTTTATCCATCCATCCTCCATCCTCCATCCACTTTATCCATCCTCCATCCATCCATCCATCCATCCCTGCCACTAATTTTCCCCCACGTCAACAAAGCAAGGGAATTGTACTTGTCTACATCTTTTCCCGGTTCTCATAAATCACTAGGACTGGTTGAGCATGCTTCACATCGTGCATATCGAATACATCCTTGAAACATGGTCAACGACCTGAACCTGTAGTTTATCACATCCTTCCTTTTCTACATGGCAGCTACTCGTCTGCAACCATTTTCCACTTGACACATCATCATGCATGTGGGTCTTGATTCTTTTGTGTTTGAGCCAGTCGTTCTGTATCAGTGATGTCTGTCTCTATCTCCCTCATCTATGCAGTTGTTGTGTTGTTGTCATTTGATTCTCTGATCATGAAGTGGCTGCAGGTCAACTTGATGTTTCTGCTGATCCTTGTTCATTCTATTTTTATATTGCTCCTGATAGTCTCGATATTTCAGAGCTCAACTATCATTTCCTTCCCTTGAGTATTTTTGCCTTTCTTGATGTACATTTACGTTAGTTTTGGCGATTGTCAACGCAAAAGTTTAGACGATTCAATTATTTTCAGCCTCACTTGCACTTTACAGACACGACATGTCTTCGATAAGGAGGCTCCTTCTTGTCGTGACTTTTTGTCAAGTTGATGTGAGTGGATCCTCCAGTCGGAAGGAAACTGATCTTCCTGATCTCAGGCCTTCTCTCCTTCGGTTCACAGACCACTCAAGCTGTCAACATTGACAGCGAAACCTGTGAACGGCATTCCTTGGAGATGTGGTGTTGGAAGCAAACATCGATGTGAACGAAGAAGAATTTCGGTGAGCATGAAAGATGCTGCGATAGCAAGCCAAACAGGATCAGGGGATGGTCAACAATCGGAATTTTTCTTCCGAAATATTCCTGCACTCATTCAGAAAATTCAAAGGTTTGCTGCAAATATTCAAAGGACATCAACTTTCTGATCCTTTTTACCGAAGGTTGGCTGATCCATTCTGGGGTGGTGAAAGCAAATCCAAAGCTTGGTTATGGACTGCCTTCACGCTTTCTTTGGCTTTTATCACTACTCTGTATGCAGTTTCCATCTCTTTCATACAGAAAGTATGGAGTACATAGAAAATCAATTCCCAGTCTGACACGATTTGCTTATAAACAGTTCTTCTGGAATGCTTTGAATGCCAAAGACCTTGCCAAATTCAACAAGTTTCTTGCCTTGTACCTTGCTGTACTTACTCTGGGCCCACCGCTACTGGTTCTCTTTGGTAAAGAAATTATTTGCTGAAGGAGACATTTGCACTGATAAACAAGCACTCAGATTGGGCAAAGGGAAGAATGGCACTGTCCTGGAGAAACGCTTTGACCAATCTTTATCTCGGAAAATATGTACACAAGTAATCCTCGAATGGTTTCATGCAGGCTTGCTGACATTTTGCTCAGGATGAGGTACTACAAATTACCATTTGTATCAGATGTCGACAACACAGACCAACGCATTTCGGAAGACATCAATAATTTCTGCGACAAAGCCGTTTCTCTTTTCTGCACTTCAGTAGTGGCTCTTTGTGATCTTGTCGTCTTTTCAATCATCCTGTACAAAATTTTCCCACCTCTTTACTTCACACTGGTTGCATATGCTGTGGTTGGAACATTTGTTACAGTTTGGTTTGGCAAGCCCCTCATCAAGAAGAATCGCCTGCAGCTCAAGAAAGAGGCTGATTTTCGTTTTGATCTCGTGAGGATTCGAGAAGACTCAGAGTCGATCGCCTTCTACAATGGTTGAAAGATGATATTGTAAATTCTTGTTTTTCGTTTACACTTTGCCTAAAGGTGAAACCAGAGAGCGTACAGAAGCACAGAAAAGATTCAGTAGCGTCGTTGCAAACCGCATTGGAATCCTCAATTTTGAACGAAATCTCAACTTCTTTACAAGATGGTATAGGTATCTTGTTCAGGTAAAGTGCAACTCTTGTGAAAAGCTGCGTAATGTTTCGTGTGAAGGTGTTGCCTGCACTCGTGATCGGACCACAATATTTCGCTGGTAAAGTTCCGCTTGGAGCAATCAGCCAAACGTTTTTCTCCTTCAATCATGTCTTGAATGATCTTTCTTTGGTAACGCTGTGACTCTGAATTTGTGAAATTGATTGTGATTGCTAGATTGTCAATGAGTTCACCGGCCCGCAAGGAATCTCGTCCTTTGCCGCGCAGGTGGAACGTCTTGACCAACTTCGAACTGCAGTAGAAAAGGTAAAAACCAAGTGGGATAATCTGTTCTCAAGTAGCATTTGCGTAGGTCACTGAGATGGAGGAAAGGGATTCATCGTCTAAGATAAATCAAGAACTTACTGCTAAGGATGGAAGCCTCGCCATCAAGGGCTTGTGCGTCAGCACTCCCGGCGGTACGCCTTACTTGTATGCTTCGCATTCTTACCCTCTTGCCAACAGGCAACTCACCTCGACAGCTGATCACTGACCTTTCCTTGACGTTGGAGCCGGGCAAGAAGCTACTGGTTGTTGGCTTCAGCGGCATAGGGAAGAGCTCTTTGATGCGCGCCATCGCGGGGCTGTGGGACACGGGCACTGGAAACATCGTCCGACCTCCTTTGGAGGTCTGGATTCCCCTTGTTCTTGTGGTTGTCTAAAGAATATGCAGGACACATTGTTCTTGTCCCAGAGGCCTTACATGACTCTTGGAACTTTGAGGGAGAACGTTTTGTACCCTAAGACCGTTCAAGATTCCAGCGTGACGGACGAAGAAATTCTTGAGGCTCTCCGTAAGGTCAACTTGCCGACGGTAGCAGAGCGCATGGGAGGTCTTGATGCCGCTGGTAAGACTGGAGGCTTGAAGCCGGTCATTCTCTGACTCCCATGAGAAGACCAGCCGTTGAGCAACATCCTCTCTCTTGGAGAGCAGCAGGTGTTGCCATGCTGTTGAATCTGATCCTCCGTGGTTGCTGACGAATGGTGGTCAGCGTCTGGCATTTGCTCGCATCATGATCCTCAAGCCGAAGTTCGTGATCCTGGACGAGTCAACGAGCGCCTTGGATCTAGAAAACGAGGAGCAGATGTACAAGGTGAAGGAGGAGATGGTGAAATGCCGTACTGACCTGCTTCTCTCTGGGACCATCGAATCGTCGATTGCCGCCTACTTGATGGTTTCTCTCCAAAACCTCCTCCCTCTCCAGCTGCTACAGGACCTCGGAATGACGGTAGTGAGTGTGGGCAACCGACCTTCGCTCGTCCCGTTCCACGACAAAGTCTTACGGCTGACGGGTGAAGGAGCATGGAAGTTTGAGAGTTGATATGGAGACGCAGCAGGCAATGTGTAGAGAGGTGAAAATTTATTGCTGAACATCCAACACAACAATAAAGCGCCACAGATAGGAGGCTAGGATGAGCAAGCATGCTTAGCCGAACGACAAGATTCCCGCTGCTGCAAGCTTCTGAATCCTCTCGGCAATAACCTGGACGAGGGTCAGGGCAACCGAGGCATCAATTTGGTTTCTTACTGGATCTTTCAGCGCATCCTGAGCCGCTGAGGGGTTCTCTTGCAAATTTCGCAGGACGTTGTTGATGACTGGGTCTTGAAGAATTCGTTGGATCTCTGGGTCCTGATGAGGGGGCGAGTCAGACAAGTTCACCATAGAGAATCAGGAGCAGTGATTAAGTGTGGAGGTGCTGGAGCGTGGAGGGAAGGAGGGAAGGAGGGAAGGAGGGAAGGAGGGAAGGAGGGGGATGAAATACCTTCATTGCGTTGGCCACCGTCTGCTCATCGCGCTTGCCTGAGAACATCGACGACTCCACACGTGCCAGGCCAATCTGACATCCCTGGTTGTTGGGGTCCAGCTCGAGACCCTTCCTGAAGTCTGCCATGGCCTTGGTTGGCTCCTTCAACATCATCTGCACCCCCAAGGCATAAGAAGCTCATGACGTAAGCAGCTCGCACGCTCACGTAGCAGTTGCCGCGTCTCTCCAGCGCCCTCACGAAGTTCGGCTCGATCTCAAGACTCTTGTCACAGTCGGCCTTGAAACAGCCTCGTCAGACCTCTGGGAGCGAGTCAGAAGTCGTACCTTGGCCGCTGGCCACTCCATCAGCTTCATGAAGCACAACGCGCGATTGCTGTAGAGCATGATAGTCAACACACACCGTCGGCTTCAAATCCAATGTGCTCTCTCACCTGTAAAGCGTGTGGTCCTTCGGGTTTCTCCGGATCGCCTCATCGTATGCCGCCTTGGCCTCAACGAACTTGCTCTCCTTCACCAGCGCATTCCCCTTCTCTTTCTCCTGGAGTGAGATTTCCTGCAAGAGATCTTGAGTGCAAGTGTAAGGGATAGAAGATGAGTACAGGGTTGATGTAAGCATTCTTCTCGGAATCTGCAATCTGCTTCTGAACATCCTTCAACTTCTTCTCGACCTCACGAGTTCTGAAACAGTCTTGCTGATCAGCCAGGGAGATGTATATAGATCGTATGTTAACCTGTTCTCGACCAATGCATCGCTGTATGCTTTGCTTGCTTCTTGCAACCTGTCCAACTTCACAAAAGCATTTCCCAGACGCTCGTAAGCACGAGAGATGATCTTCAGACAGGTCAGCAATGAGATGGGACAAGAAAGAAGATGAGTCACCTTGAAATCAGCTCGGCACTTTCTTCCTTCCTCGATGGCTTTGCGGCAATCTTCGATGCATTCTTCGTACATCTTCTGCTCAAACCGGACCGCAGCTCGGTTTGTGAGGACAGCGATGTTCTCATTGTCAGCTTCATACGCCTTGGTGTACCATGTGATGGCCTCATCAAACTGTTTGTTCTTGTAGAAGGTATTTCCCTTCTCCTTGCACCATTCTGACAAGCCCTTAGGATTGTCTTTGAAATCGTTCTCAGTCATCGCAGCTTTCCGAGCCGCCTCTTCGGCTTCCTTCCGCTTCTTCTCCTCAAGTTGCCTCTTTCGTTCAGCTTCCTCGGCCTCTTCCTGCAAAGCAAACATCCACGATGAGCTCGCATGACAATTTCGCTCCATGATGACCTTTGCTTTCCTCCGCTTGATTTCTTCCTCCTCCGCATGACGGAAAACGTCGGGGTTCTGCATTCTCAGCAGCTCCTGCAGAAGCAACTGAACTCTCTGATCGTTGAGATGCTTCATCAGTGCCTGAACCACGACTGTCAGAGAGCAGAGCAAAGTAAGTTTCAACTGACATTCGAATCGGTCTGCAGCTCTTGAACGATCCCTGGGAAGTCAGGCTGAGCGAGGAATGGTGCCAGCTGTGGGCTCCTAGCAATGATCTCCACCAGATCAGGGCGGCGGAGGAGGTTTCCAATCCCCTTGATCCCGCTGCTCTGTTCAGCTCTCATCGCCGCCTCCACCTCGCTGATCCCGTTGGTCAACATCGCCAGCCCTGTCGCCTTGTCAACTTCCATTGCACACTCAAATCTGTCCTTCACCAGGCTCATGCGCCAAGCCATCCTTGTACGCCTTGAGGGCTCCTTCGAAGTCGCCCATGCCGTGCATGGCAGCTCCCTTGCGACCATAACCCTTGCCCCAATCGGGCTTGATAGCGATACATTTCTCCGCATCATTCAAAGCTTGATCATATTTCTATAGTTGATATCAGCTTGTGGAACCCTTCAACATTCGATCAACTCACATGAAGACCCGCGTAAGACGCAGATCTGTTGGAGAAAAGAACGTGGTTGTTTGGATCCAAGTTGATCGCCTGAGTGAAGAAATCTACAGCTTCCGTGTAGTTCTTTGCCGAGAAAGCTGCGTTTCCCTTGGCCTTGAGCTCTTCAGCGCTCATCCTGACCTACCAAATGCTACGACAGACATCAGTTCACGGATTTGACCATGTTGTACTCCCAAACTCATCCTCAGTACTACCATCTTTTCGCGTTCCTTCAGTGAGCTGATTCATGTTCAACATATTTCGAAACGCCTTGTGTTCAATCCTCTGTCTTCCGTGAAATCGCCTGTTTCTTCTTCCTACGCTGTTCTCTCCAGCTGGCTGACTGTCTATCGCTCCCTGCTTCTCTCTTCTCCTCCTCCCCTCCCTCTCCATTCCCTCGCTCTCTCTCCCTCCCTTCACCCTCAGCATTTTTTCCCCAGTCGATCTTCTCGCGCATTCGGTGCATTCCACCTGTTCTATCACACCCCTTCCCTTAGACTTCTACCCCCCATTTTCTCTGTGGTAAGTACCCCCACCTCCTTTATATCCATCAAAATCACCCCAAAACATAATCTCATACCCCTGGTTTTTCCTCTCGAGAACGTTTACATAGTACCGGTGGTATGAGGAAACACTCCCACCCCCGTCCTACCAGCTCACATACCACCCCTGAATTGTTCCAATGAGTACCCCCTGTATTGGAGGGTACAGCAGGGGGTGATCAAATGAAGTATGTCGAAGTTCTGGAGAACATTCCGGAACTTCCTCGCAAAGTTCTGGAAACACACCGGAAATTTGAGGGGAAGATTTCAAATTTCATTTTAATTGCTGTGTAAACACTGAGTGAGTGGCAATCGCCGGGGCCCAGACCGTCAGTGACTCAGAGTCGGGTGCCACTGTGGCCGGACTCGCGGCCTTAGTAGACAGAACTTTCACTTGACTCTCATATGATGACGATCTCGGCCGTGACCTGAGGAACTGAGTGACCAAGTGGAAAGCTTAGAAGCCTTTGCCGTCACAGTGAGATTAAACTTCATGTTCACAAGAAGAACTGAGAGTCTTGGCCCGGAGTGTGAGTACTGTACTTTATGACAGTACCGTACGGTCCCCAAAACTTGAAAGGAACCGTGCCACGGATGGGTCACCGGGTTTCTGATTCTTCTCTCCCTACTTTGGGTGTTCGAGTGCCCAACATCAGCTGGGCGGCCTGGTAGCCGATCATGTAGGCCATGGCCTGAGTAGGCGCTGAAGGGATGCGAGGAGCGACGGAGCAATCCGCTATCCTCAGACCGACGGTCCCATGCACTCTGCCAAGTTTGTTAGGGCAGACCCACTGGGATTTGAGGAGGAAGGAGAGAAGGGGACTCGGAGGGAGGGGGGGGGAGGAACGAGAGGAGGGGGGGGGGAAGGAACGAGAGGAGGGGGGGAGGGGTTGCGGGGGGAGGAACGAGAGGAGGGGGGGAGAGGGAGGAGGAGGAAGGAGAGGCAAGTGGGAGGCGAACCTCAGGAACGCATCGACGACGCTGACAGAGGAGAGCTCGTTGCTCTGCCTCGTCTCCCACTCCTTCCCCGACGGCATGCGACAAGTGCCGACGGGATGGAAGTAGGAGGAGCACGCTAGCTTGACCCACCACTTGAACCAACTCATGCTCTCTCCATACATCAGCGGAGCGCCTGGCAAGAGCCTGGTGCGAGAAAGTCAAGAAGGAAGGTTCAGGAGGAGAACACAAAGGTACTCTGCCAAGATCCACTCCTTCGCCGACGGGCTCGTCTTGACGCTCTTGAAGGTGCTCCACAGGTCGTGCAGGAGGACAAGGTCACTCTCCTCGCTCAGGTAACGAGGGTCGATCCTGCAGCATACACATCAGACCCCTCCACACCATCCGCGTCAGGCTGTTACAGCGGCGGGTCCCTCGGGTCATTGCTCCTCAACCTCACTCTCCCCCTGCTCCTCGGGTCCATCATGCAGATCCCTGCAGTCAGGCTTTGCCGCAGCATCCACTTGATGCCAGGGATGTAGAAGACAAGCTTGCAAACGATCAGCACCACCCTGCTGATGACTTCACTGCCGATATTTTGACCCAGCACCATCCCTTCGGAAAGTTTCAGCACAAGGAGTCGCTTGTCCGCAAAGTCAAATTACCGGAGCAGAGCTCGGGTAAAACTTCCCACGCATTCCAGGAATCTTTGAACAGGATCTGCCCATGTCGGCGTCGAGACTCTGGATGGAGGGGTTTCAGTTCAGGGCTCAAGGGCGGCTGTTTACAGCACCGCGTCGGATAGTGACATGGCACATCCCGTGCGTCCCGATGTCGTTCGTGTCGCAGCTGCGCAACGGCTTGCGAGCAGCAAACGCAGCGACGAGAATCAAGTGATCCTGACAAGTGAGGGCTGAGGGACCAGGGACGAGGCAACCAAGCGTGCGAACCTGCAGGTGCCTTCCGACGTTGGGGTTGTTGATCAAAGGAGGAACGGTTTTCTGTTCATCGGGTCAGCAGAAACGGCTCTGCATGCGACAAAGGACCTCTTCGAGCTCCTCGGGGTCTCCAATTCCTGACAGCAGAAGGATCTTGGGGCTATCGAAGGCCCCGGCACAAAGAACTACCTAGCACGGAGTGAGTGGGAGGGAAGACGAGGTGGTAAGAAAATCAGTCCTACACTCCTCGTACACTCACTTCTGCCATGGGGTTGCTGAGCATCAGACGTAGAGTGCCCTCCTCCTGCTTGAAGAAGCTTTTCCTCCTCCGCCAAATCTCGACCCCGACCGCCTTCCTCTCATATCAGGCATGGACCATGGCACCCGTTGTCACCTTCTTGCGGTCGAAGATTACTCTTGACACGTTGCAGTGCGGGTAGACTTTCACTCTTCCTTTGGCAATCCATGGGCTCACAAGCTCTTTCCATGCACTTGTTCTGGTTCCTGCTTCACCTGCCGAGCACAACTCATCGAACTCATATCCACCACTCAGGATTTTGCAAAAATCCTTTGCCTTACCTTGGACAGTCGCATACAAACCTTCGGCCACTCCGTCCTCTGCCCACAATTCTTCTTTGCACTTGTCACATCAAATCAGTTCTTATTGTATCGAAGCTCAAGACCTCAGCTCACCGTCTTGAACCCACTCTCCCGCATCATAGCACACATTGCAGCTCCGCTTCCCTTGGCTGGAACCCGTTTCACGCGCAAGGAGCGCTCCGCGAATTCGAAACCCTTCTCGATATCCTGATAGGTAGCAGACTCCTCAACATGCAGATCCTACCGAGTCGGCTGAACTCACCTCAAGCTTCCATGGCCACTGTTGGTAGTCCTCCCTCCGTCCCCTGCACCAGATGCATGCGTTCACGTTTCCCGTCCCCCCAAACCCTTCCCCTCTGAAGGCAGGCATTAGTTTGGACAGCACGGCCAGTTGAGGAACAGTCCGGTACAGCCTGGCAACAACATGAGGCGTTGGTAGGCATGCCTGCTCTAGCCAACCTCGATACAGGTCGACCATGCGACGCAGCAGCGAACCAACTTTGCGGGTCGTCCACGACTTTTCGCTCCCAGGGCTCAGCACCTCCTGCCTCGACAACAACGACACTCTTGCCAGCTGCGGCCAGGCATGCAACCAGGCTGCAGGAAGAGCAGCCTCCTCCCACCACCAGGTAGTCGCAATGCAGGTCTAGGTCCTTGTTCTCATCCCATGCCTTGTCGATCTCCTCCTTCCCATCATGGCCCTCTTCATCAGCACTCCCCTGCTGGCTCAGGCTTCGCTTCAAAAGGAGGAGGAGGAGGAGCAGGAGCAGGAGCAGGAGGAGCAGGAGGAGCAGGAGGAGGAACGACAACATGGGCTCCGTAAACCACATCCCCCACCAACTTGGAGATACAATTTTGTAAGTCAACTTTGAGTGAAAATTCTCATACGGGAGGTCCCAGCAAGGCCCGCCCCGGTACATCCCGGGTAGCCCAAGTTTTTGCGACCCGCCCAAACCCAGCAAGAGGGATGGGCGAGGGTCGAGCGGACATGCATGCATGTACTCAGTGGACCATTGAGAGTGGTGTGTGGCTGTTATCACGCACTTGGCTGAAGGCATTGGTGGCTCGCGGACGGTGTTGTTTACACTACAAGCAAGCAGGGAGACCGTGCAATTGAGATGGGTGAATCCTTTGACAAAAAGCTCCTTCCTCCTTTGAGGGGTTGGAGATGAAGTCAAGACAGTCGTGCAGTGTCTATTGGAATGCTAGCCTGTCAGTGTCTTCCCGGAGAGGAAGGCTTGGAATGTTAGGTGCGCTTAGTGTCCTCCAGGAAAGGAAGGCTTGCAATTCTAGCTCAGTGTCGTTCAGGAAAGGAAGGCTGGAATGAGCTCAGTTTTGGCAGGGTCGCCGTGACAAGCCGTCATGACAAGCAAGACAAGCAAGTCTTGACATCGACCACGTGTACCTGCATGGTGCTGCATGCGAACTTCATATTCCCTCCAGTCCAGAACTTTCTTTCTAGCCTCATTTTGGCACTGTTTGCCGGGCACTTGCATCCTTTCCTTGTTTCCCGCAGGCTAGATTTTTCCTCATATCATTCACTTGGCTGATATCGAACAGGACTCAGCCCTCTCTGACAGAGAAAGACCGAACGGAGAGGAGTCCTGTTCCATGCCGCCGCCGGTCCCGCTCAGTGGTGTCCATGATGGGCGGCCGCAGCCTGTCTGCCCAGCGCCGGCGGCCGCCGGCGCCGTACGGTTTTCTGGGGCCGCCCGGCCGCCGCCGCAGTAACTGAGACAGGAATGTGACTTGGAGCACTCCCGGGTCGGTGGCAGCGGTCCGAGAACTTGATCACTGACAGACAACTAACTTGCGGTCAACGGTAGGCCGTAGACCAGTCCGACGGTCGGACCGTACTCCGACGTGCCACGGCCGGCCGGGCCGCTGGCGAGACCTGACCGGGTACCGGCGGCCGGGCTGAACGCCGGGTGACTGCCGCCGGTCCGGGTCACAGAGTCAGCGGCTCAGCATTAGCCTCAGTCATCATGGCATACTGCCTCTACTACGTGACGTAGCGAAGTTGCGGCCGCTGTGCACTGCGGCACGCGAGGGTGGGGGGCAGAGGAGGCTGAGTTGTGAGCAAGTACCCCCTGATTCCAGAGCTCGCCAGCACTGGGAGGGTTGTGGGGATGATCTCGAGCAGCTGGCAGTCACGCCGTCAGGTCTGTGACTGCATCGGAGTCACACGCCAGGCGCAGGTAGAGCCTCGGAGAGGACCATTCGCTGAGTCAAACGGTTTGAGCTAGAGGGCCCAATCGAAGAAACTCCAGGGTAGAAGGGCGGGGTACTGTCACAGACTCGGAGAACAGCCGTCACCTCCGTACCACCCGTCGGCCCGGCCTGCTCCGCAGGGATTTGCCAGGGTTCTTTTACGGCACGCGCATTATGGCACGGTACTTGGAGGTAATTCAGGGGGTGGGGGTGCATTTCTTTCGGAGTGAAAGCCGTGAACATGGATGACGAATGATCTTGATGGTTCCTGTATCTTAAATGAGTGACCTTGGAACCGTAGCAGAGAGAGGCATTTGATTGAGTGGGATCAAGTATATTTTGACTATGGCAATACCGTAAGGGGACTGATGAATTAGATATCGCTTCGGAGAAATTAGAGCACACAAAAAATCTCGGATTGAATAGAATATACCTGCTAGTTGCTAGGCTTAACCTTCCCGATTATGAACTTGGTGCTGACACCAGATACACGGTGCTGAGGAAATATTTGTTCACACCACCCTCCACCATTGTAAGGTACCAATGAATCGTTACTTACTACTCAAATCGTACCACAATCTCCCTTTCTAGTTTTACTTATCTTTATCTTTGAGGTCAGACTGGTGTAATTGACTAAACTTTCATAGGGTACAACAGTACCAGCCACAACTTTTCTGGGGGCTACCACCCCCCTTCCTCTCAACGCCCTGGATGACTTCCCTGCCCGGTCACAACAGATGTAGTAAAGAAGGAGTAACTTACTCGAAAAGTATCGTTTTCAAGTCAGATCGCAACGAGACTAGCGAGGTACCTCGTGACCGGTCCGACACAAACCGTGGAAATTCAGATGGCCCGCCACCGAATCATATACCTGAAAATATGAAATATAATTCAAATATTACGAGTTAATATGAACACTTTAACAACAAATAGTTTTAACATTTTCGTAGTTTTCAGTGAATATCTGAATGCCTTCCGTTGGCGATCAAGTAAACCTGCTGTCACCCCTGTGTGTAACCTGTTTCTACCCTGGCGTTCAAGTTGGGGTGGTACACGTTCTCACCCATGGATCCCACCAACTTGAGCTACCCCCACCCCTACCCTAGTCAAAAGAATGCCCTACTCCCAAACAATAGTCCCACCCCATTTCCATTCAACCTTTCCTTTCCGCAAGTCACTCATTGCGAAATGAAATGACCCTACCCCCAAAGTTTGGGATGCCCCAGGACCCCTACCTGCAATGGTACAAAGGACCGTGGAGAATGCATACAAATATACCGGTGCATAATCACAAAATTGCTTTTACACCCCATCATCATCCATAGGGACCCACCATTCAGATTCAGGGGAGCAATTTTTTGGAAGTGGGCAAAGAGATGGGGTCCTTTTATGGACCCCTTCTGGAACACCACCCTGTAATTACCAGGTACCCCCAATTGAGTACCCCCGGCACTTTCTTTATACCTTCCTATCCTCAGGCAGTTTTCTCTGTTATAACTCAGTTCTTCGCCCTCCGATCCTCGCATCCTCGCCCCCCCCGCCCCCCGTGACCCCTGCCTTTCCTCTCCTTGTCCTCGTTGTCGACTATCCTGGTGGTGCTCCCCTTCGCCATTCTTCATCTCTGCTAGTCTTTTCCGCCTCCCCCGTCTTCTTCATCGCCCGCATCGCACCTTAATTCCTTGTCTTCTCGCCCTCACGAGCTGAAAACCGATCCTTGGCTTGCACTAGCGGCACCGCCCTTCTCATCGTTTTTATTAGCACAGTTTATTCTCCTTGATTTGCTGTGATCGGGATGTGCTCTTTCCAACGACCCAAGAAATCCGGGCCCACTTGCTCTCATGGAACTTGCGCACTAGTCGGATTCTGCATAAAGGAAAGGCAGCATGCACAACAAGCTGCCAGCATTGGCCATTCTTCATTGTCGGGTGAACACGCGCAGGATTCCTCGTTCGCTGTTCAGGTTCCTCTTGCAACAAGTCACATAGACGCATCGTTCCACACCTCTGCCGCACTTATGACATCTGCCCCGTCGGTTGTACTCGAGAAGGAGATGAAGAAAATGGAATTGCACTCCGTGAGTGAGGAACATCTGATTTGCGATGATCTTGAACCTCCTTCGCATCTGCTGGATGCTTGTGGGCCTGCCGGGGCGACAGTTATGTTTCCGATGAACAACATAGCAGTCGAAGTGATGGAGAAGCAAGAACGGCCTGAAGAAGTGAACTGCTGACTAGCAGGAGAACAGTTGCAGCGACGTGGTGATGAGCTTGTGTGAAACATGATGTTGATTGTACATAGAGATTAGAACATGTTCATTTAGAATGATCAGGCTGAATGTACATACTTTCCGAGGGCTAAACAATAAACTTCAATTAGACCAGCATCGCGTTTTTGGTTGTGGTTCTCGTTAAGAAGATTGATGCCGTGCAGAAAATCTGCGCCGCGGGCCGGGAGACGAGCAAGCGAGCGGAGCTGAAGGCAGAAAACATGGAGAAACAGATGAACTAGAGAGGAAGGAGGGGCCAGCGGCGCAACGAGACTTTCAGATCTTCGACGCGACCGATCGTATCATCGGCCGGCGCCGAAATCTGTTGAACAACAACCTCATGATGTACATCAATCCTGCAATGCAGGTCAACCGATGGCTCGTGACTCTCGGGGCAACGTTTCGACATACCCAGAGTAAGTATCCCGATCCCCCCGATGAGAACGAGCCGACTTGTCCTGGAGCTGTCTTTGTTTAGTCCTGACATTGCGACTCAGCTATCAAGATGTAGAGGAGTAGAACCAGGACCTGCTGCAGCTTTTGCCAGCTCCTTACGAGCAGTTCTGCGGAGAGGTGAGGGTGACAAAGTCTGGGCAGGCACAAGGGTTACATCCGAGCAAGTGCTGCCCTCTTTGCTATCTTCGCTTCATACTGCACCGTCATTGCTGTTTGAACTACCATGAGAGTTGTTCACATTAAAAAACACGACTGAGATACCTGATGTTACGTTGCCGCTGAAAACTGCGAGGAGAATGGATCCAGTATCAAACACACAGCGAAAAGCCTGTCAAACACTATGGATTACAGTCCGTCACTTTTCATCCTCCTCCTCCTCCTCCTCCTCCTCATCATCATCATCATCATCATCATCATCATCATCATCAGCATCATCATCATCATCATCATCATCATCATCATCATCATCATCATCATCATCATCATCATCATCAAAGTCAAGATTTCGACAGGAACCTGTGGGGGGGTTCCAATATTGATTGTGATGAACAAATGAACTCGCGTTTCGAGGGAGAGAGGGATCTGAAACATGCGACTCAGCCGTCTCAGAGCCAACAAGGCAATCACTGAATCAGAAAGGAGACAACCTTGGCCGGATCGTTGTCATCAACGTTTCGACTCTTCTGCTTGCCTATAAGAGGCAGGTAATCCTGAGAACATGTTAGCTACAGACATGTGTCGACCACTATGGCACCTTAGCAATCTTGGCAAAGCCCATCTTGTAGTGAGGAGGGACCATGGAGTGAATGACCTGAACGAAGATGAGAACAAGTGACAGAAGGATAGCAGGAGGTCGACGATGATGGTACAGATTTTCTTGCTGAAGATAGGAAGGATAACGGCGAGGAGGAGGAGAAGGAGGGAGAGGGAGAGAACAAGCACGACGGCGAGGAGGGTCAGTGGGACGACTTCAAAGGACAGGATCGAGGTCATTGACAGAGACTTGCAAGTTTACCATGTACGCTCTGAAGACATGATGACCAAACAGCATCAGGTTGTCCGATTCAAATGGGTTCGTACATCCCCACGGTTCGCTCCATACATTCTGGTCGCACTTTTCAACCAACCTCCCAACTCCCTCGCGCGCAGACCTGCGGGATCTCCAATTTGACCCCTCCATCCAGCACCACCTGAACCCACCGTCACCTCCTTCTCCCACTTTGGTCCGCTCCACACAATGATGGGCAACGTCGGGTTGCCGGAGGCGAGACTCGCAAAGTTGTCGAACAAGCTAAGGAACAATCAGGGTTGTTGTGCTCTCTGTGCCGTCAGTCCCACCTGGACATGTAGTACCCTTGGAAGAGACCGCGGGGCATTTCTAGACATGTGCTGTTGAACGAGTTTCAACTTGTCTCGAGGGTGGCCGGGCCTCCGGTCCACACAAGAGCAACCCTCACCTTCCTGTGTCGAACACTCCGAGGATCCCGCCGAAGTGCCTCCCTTTGGGTCCTAGCTCGAGCAGCTCCCTGAAGGTAAACCATTGCAGTGAGTATCGGAAGGAACATTTCCTGGAGGATCAACCTTCCCGCATACTGAACTGAGACTATCTTCACACCGTAACCCGTCAGGTTGACCATCTTCGTCCACTGACGAAGGTCTCAGAAGCATCGCAGCGTCTCGCAAGCTTCCATCACCATGATGTCGCCCTCATACGACCGACTGTCGTACCCACCGAGCTGTACACACAAGGTCAACATCGCTGACTGGATCAACTCCTTCGGACCTGGAGCTCTCCCGCAGTGCTTGATGAAAGAACCGAAAAAATGTTGTGACGGAGAATCGGGAATGAAGCCGGCTGCATTGCACACCAGATGAGCGAGTGGAAGAGACTGAAGCCCAACGACGAGTTGAACCTGAGTTACGTTCCAGCTCGGCCTTCTTCTACGCGTGATCGTCTTCATCCTGCGGAGCAAGGCAGATGAGTGAACATCTTCACCCTCCATGCACGGATCTCACAAGGACGCGCTTCGTGGGAGGTCTGTGTAGCCGAACCCAAGAATCCCGTCCGCTCCTTGCAAGTCGGCTCCTGCAAAGACACAAGGGAGAAGGAGAACATGAGCTCTCTCCTGCCCTTGGAGCAGTCAAACCTGGTCTTCCTGAGACTGCTTCCTCGATTAGGCCGAATCTTGAGAAGAAACGGTAAGGGCCTGGACCCATGGAGTCACTTGAGATCCAACAAGGAAGGGATCCCTACCGAGCTCAACCACATCCAATCCTGTCTTGATCTTAAGAGCTGACGAGTCCGCATAGTGCACATTGTAGAAGTGCTTCTTGCTGCGTCTTACAAGTGAGGACGAGGAAGAGAGCGAGCGAGCAGAGCTGTCACTTCTTGATGTAGGTAAAGGTGGAGCTCGCCTGCCCACGAGGATCAGCGGAAGGTGCAGCAAGGGAGCAACTGTGGAGTTGCCTGCCACTGATAGACAGCAGGAGTCAGATGAAGATGCCTCGCCCTGGTAGGCTTCAACACGGCCGCCTGTGAACTCTCAACGAGCTGAAGCTGCGCGGGCTCGACGTCGGAGGACGGGACGCACCTGACGGGCTAGCTCGTCTGCGATCTTCTGTGCTGCCCGGATGTCCGTAGAGTTCTCATCTGCTCGAGAGCTCCATCATGACAGAAGCTGGTGGAGGGAGGAAAGAGGACATACGGACAGAGAAGCGGGTGGTTGCAGGGGGAGAACAAGAGCTAGGGGGAGGGGGGAGATTTCATGAGAGGGTTGGAGGCAGGAACGGAAAGAGTAAGAGGGGAGAGGGGAGCAGGGAGGGCAAACGGGATGGGAAGGTGGGTGGGGAGAGAGAGAGAGAGGGATTCGAGGTGGTCCACCTGACGTGTTTGTCGGAGGAAGTGGTTTACACAGAAGACCCCACTTGCCATCCACACCATTCACCCTCTGGCAGACAAGAGCCGGCATGTTGCCAGGAGGCCTGATCAGCTGAGGTCCTCGATGCTGGAGACCTTCAAGATAGTCAGAAGAGTGCTGATCCCATTAAGCTCTCGAGAGCAATGGCTCAAGAAAAGTATCAACAATTCAGAGGCACAACACGGAAACGCAGGTGGCTTGAGGATAAAATGAGTGGTGGGCAACACCTCTGCTAACGAGGTGCGCAAGCTGCTTCTGGTTCTGATTTACATTCTCCAGGCTGGGCTTCGTCACTCTGTCCTTCATCCATCTTGCGCTCGTCAGCTTTGCTTGCAGCTTTGACGGACCTTTCGGTAGAAATCTGCTCTCCTTTCCGCTGCAAAAGCACAGACAGGCCAGCAACAACGACCAGCATTGCCAGTGAAGCTTCATCACTGCAAGATCTCTCTTGACCTCCTGCTCTCAATGTCTCTCCTCTACCGCCGCCAGCATTCGCCGCCTCAGCCAACCCCACGCAGCGCCGCCATTCTTTCGTCAAATCGGGGAGCACGATCGTAGTCAATTGTTGACTATAAAGGTTCATTCCACGATTCCATATTGACTAAAGATTTAGATTATTATCCTGGGGAGGGAAGTGCTTCTTTATTACATTATTTTAATACACGGTAATGGGTACAAATTCTATTTCTAAATTTCTACTGTTTGGTTGTAATTCAGATTTATTAAATTAAAAATATATTATTTTGTATCGGAATGGGAAGGCTTGCGGCTGATTCTACAACTTTACATTGGTTCATATTTCACCAAGTCTGAATTTGTCTCAAGAAACTTGCAATTTCAGGTCATATTTCTGGAATGATTCACGAAATATCCTACCCAAGGTACAGATACTGGTAGATAGTGTTATTTGTTCTGGCAATTATTTTATAATTAAAATATATGGTACTTGACTTTTTCACTAAAAGTTGCTCCGGTACTGTTCTAAAAATCCCTTTGAGGCGGCCTCCCGCGGCTCTGCGCGGCATGCTGGGCAGGGCGATATGAAATAGCACATGGACCCGTTTCGCTCCTCTCCCTCCTCTCCCTACCACCTTCCATGCATGAATAATCACTTTCTGTCACAGTCCCTGCCCTCATTCACTGCTTCACTGCTGCAGGGGCTCTTGTTGGTCCCCTTGCCTCGGCTTGAGTATTAGTGTTTGGTTTGGGTTGATTGACTTGCCTTCATGCTGAACTTGTTTGCGATCTGTTTGATTCTTGGGCTGATTGATGGTTGGCATTGAAGATGATGATGAAATCTTGTGATTACTTGCCGCCTTCACATTGTTCTCCTGGTCAACTTTGGCATTTGTCGCAGAATTTCAGAATATTTGGGGGAAACTGCTTTGCCTGAATATTTTATGCTCGATTGCTCTAGTTCCTTTGTTCTTTCATGGTATCTTACATTGCTCATCAGTATGTTCGTGAGCGTCTTTGCTGCAATGGTTTCTTCTTCTCTTCGTGTGTCTTGAACGTTCTTGTTCCTTGTGCAATTTCGGAAACACAAAAGGCAACAAAGCTTGCTCTGTGACAATCATCGCTTGCGTGTATATCTCACCTTTTGGGCACAATATCTGCTGTATCGCTAGATCGACTCTGATCTTCGTTGACAGGACGTTTGTCACTCTTGCACGAGAAACAATCCTGTAAGATGACCAGTGGGCTTTTCACGCGGGTCACATTCAGAGTGTGTGTTGACACACAATTTGGTGACTCTGTGTTTGTGACTGGAAATGCTCCGATTCTTGGTATTCATGCCATCATCATATGAAGACTGTCCTGATTCGTTCCGTGCTTGCAGGGTATTGGAAGACCGACAAGGGCTTCAAACTTGAAACTTCCGCTGACAAGTTCCCAGCTTGGGAGGGAACTGCTCTGATTCACTCGGGATTTTCACTTGAGTATAAGTATATCATATTCAGGAATGGCGAAGTGCTGTGGGAGACAGGCCCTGTCAACAGAAGTTTGAAGACGTCCCTTGAAATGATGATTGTTGACGATGGGTGGTTCAACGGTATACGAGTGGGTGTTCAGATTGCACCGATGAGCGATCAGGTATCTTTTTCATCTATTTTGTGTGCTTCTTTGAACGTTCTTGAAGAGCAAGGAAAACAATGTTGTGTCCAAAGATGTGAAAACCAAAGAAGGAACCAGGGATGAGAAAGTGAAATCAGTCGGCAATGACGTTGGTAGCCAAGGCGTTGTGATTGTCGCTGCTGTTTTGCCAATCAAGGTATTCAACAGCATACAAGGCGACAGTGTAGTGATGTCTGACCGCTCTTTAGGTGACTAAAACGAGCTCTGGAAAGTACGAGTTCGAGTGGGATCAACTTAGAGCTGTGTCGAAGCTGAGAAACAAGTCAGTGAAGCTGCAAGTTGCTCTATCTTTCGGCCTCTCTTTCTTCGTTCTTTCCCCGCTTCTCTTTGTTTCCAACAGTCGTGTCGCTGTTAATGACTCGATCCTATTGTGACACACAAATTTTTACAGGAAGAGGAATTTCAAGTATGTAGGTTGGATTGGCATCCATGTTCCAGAAGAAGATCAAGCGCAAGTGAAAGAGCGTTTGATTAAGGATTGGTGCTGCTATCCCGTATTCTTGGATCAGAATCTCGCCTACAGGTATGCATGGACTCTTTGCATTCTGCATCAATCTGATGTGCGTTGAATCGAACAGGGTCTTCGATATTTTTTGTCAGAGCGTGCTTTCACCTTTGTTCCACCATATCATTGAACTGGCCGAAGAAGGAAGTGAATCTTGCTGGCAATGGGAATTGTGGCACGAATACGAAAAAGTGAACAAGGTCTACTCGGATCTAGCGCTGATGCCAGTCTCTCAAGGAGGACCACACTCTCCCACCGATCGCATTTGGGTTTTGGATTACGAAATGATGTTGGTTCCGCACTATGCAAGCAGGAAATGCCCTTCTGCCCATATTGGATACTCGTTCTTGTCTGTTTTCCCCAGTACCGAAGTTTTTAGGGTGCTTCCTGTTCGTATTGAGCTTCTCTGCGCATTGCTCTGCTCAGATCTGATCAGCTTCGATCTGTTTGAGTATGCAAGGCATTTCCTGCATTGTTGCTCTCGGTTGCTCGGTCTCGAGCACAGATCAAGAAGAGGTCTCATTGGAGTAGACTTCAATGGTCGGAGAGTGAACGTCAGGTGTGGTCTCATCGGCTTCGATGTGTCTGGCACCCGCGAGCTCCGAGACTCACAAGACGTAGTCAACATTAAGGAGCAGCTTCAAAAGGTAATGTTTATGCTGACCTTTTCACGTGTCTTGGGTGAATCTCTCTGTAGGAGTTCGACGGTAAGACTGTCATCGTAAGCTGTGACAAGATCGATCGCCTCAGTGGCATCAGCTTGAAGTTGACGGCCTTCGAAACTTTGATGAGGTTTTCTTCGCACGTTTGGTATGGTAAACTGGTTCTCGTCCAGCTCTTGAGGAGGCCGTATAGGTAACAGAATGGAATCATTTGACTTTGATCTGAGCATTCTCACAGCACTTACGCTGCGACTGAATTGCTAGAGTCCCAGAGGAAGGAACTCGAGCAGATTGAGGAGCTGGCAAGCAAAATTAACGATGAATTTCCGGGCTCTGTGAGACTTATCGGCCCTTATGAGGAGAACCCAAAAATCCGGTTGGCATACTTTGGGCTCGGTCAGCTGTACTTGAATACTTCTGTACGAACTGGTCTTGACTGGTCTCCCTTCGAGTTCGTCATGTGCTCGGAGAAGCAAACTGCTCCCTTGTGCGTGTCTGAATTCCTAGGATGCTCCCGCGTTCTTTCGGGTTCGTTCTCTATGAATCCGTGGAATGTGGATTGCGTGGTAGACGCCGTCGAGAAAGCCTTGCAGCTCTCACAGGCAGATAGGCAGCACAGGTTGAAGCGTCTGTACCAGTTCGTATCAAATTACGACATTGACAAGTGGGCACATTCGATCCTCAACGACATCTCCAACGCTCGCAAGGAAGATAGTGGAACTCCTGGACTGGGCTTGGGCCCTGACAGTCGATTCCTTCGACTGGAAGCCAACTGTGTATATACCCATCTTGACATCCCGGAGGTTGTCGAGAAGTACAAACGCAGCAGCCGTCGTGTGATTCTGCTCGACTATGGCTCTGCGTATGCCCCGCACTCTCTGGTCGGAAATCTCATGGTGGACGCAAGAAGATACGGCGCTCGAGGCGCGACGCCGAGCCGACCTGACATGGACTTCATCGAGTCGATCAAGGCCCTGGCCAAGGACGAGAGGAACACTGTGTTCTTGCTCAGCTCGCAGGAGAAGGCCATGGTGCAAGAATGGTTTCCCAAGGAGACTTGGGAGCAGTACTGGGCAAATCTAGGGGTTACAGCTGAGAATGGCTGCTTCTACAGATGGGGAAAAGCAAACTGGGAGAACTTGACAGAGGAACTTGATCTCTCGTGGAAAGAAAGAGCAAGGAAGTTGTTGAGAATGTACACAGACAGAGTACATGGAACATACATTCAAGAAAAGGCTTGCTCGTTGGTTTGGCATTATGCTGATTGCGATCAAGACTGGGGAGCCATGCAGGCAAGGGAGCTGACAGATCACCTCGAAGACATCCTGGAGAGCGACGAGGTTGACGTCATTCCCGGCCAGTGCCGCGTTGAAGTTCGACCAAAGACAATCAACAAAGGGGTCGCCGTTGAGCTGCTTCTGAGGACGATTGAGAAGAAGAAGCCGGTCGACTTCGTCTTGTGTGTGGGTGATGATCGGAGTGATGAGGTACGTGTGTCCGTGCTCCATACGTTGTTGTTGTGACTGGTTGACAGGACATGTTTGCTTTGATCCGCGACCGTCAGAGGTTTAGCGAGCAAGGAAACTGCGCTGTCTACGCTTGTACCGTTGGCTTGCGTCCATCGCACGCTGGCTACTACCTGTCGGAGATGGCAGAGCTGCGTCAGTTGCTCAAGGCATTGCAAGACAAGTCTATCTCGGCGAATCGCTCGTACTCCACCACAGATCTGACGGTGAGTGTGTGCGATGGAGTGGGGCTTCACTCACTGGGATCTGCAGCTGCTGGACAGCCGATCCGCAGGTGGGAGCCAGGGGCCCTTGGGCAGGAGGCGGCCAACGAGTAAGAATCCATGCGTGCCTTACCTGCTCGTTGACATGGCTGCAGCTCCAGGACAGAAGCCTGGCTCTACAAACAGAAGGCCTCTGGAAGGACTGATTGAATGAGAAGTTACAAGGCAGGAGAAGGTGGAGATGCTGTAGATTTCGTGATCGGAGTGAAGTGGATTAAAGGTTGAAAGCTCGAAGGGACACTCACTGTCAGCGACTAGATCCGCCAGCAACACTCAATTTGATCTGATTTATTCAATCTGCTGCCCTTTCAAGAAGGATCATCTATTCTTTCGTCACGCTAGTCTCACTCTACTCTACTCGGCTCGGCTCGGCTCTGCTCTACTTTGCGGTGCTCTACTCTACTCTATTCACTCGTTCCTGGACTTCATCTCACAGCCGTAGAGTAGGCTGACGTGTGTCCGTCACGCTTGATCCTTGACTTGGACATGACGCGTCGAAGGTCGTCTGCGATCAGTTCGCCTTCCTGCTGTCTACACAAGCACAGGTACTCGTGGATCTCCCGGCGGATCTCATTCATCTTGGCCATTCTGTTGTTCTTCTCGTCTCTTCCGACAAAGTTTTGGGTCCGCAGATCAGCGATGGTGTCAATGAGCTGGTTGCCATTGCGCGTGAGGATCAGAATCTGGCAGTACAGCTCCTCGATCTCCAGCCCGTGCAGCGTGTCAACGAAGCTCATCCGATCCCGGAGGGCCGAACTGTCTGGGCTGACCTGAGGATCTGTATCGCTGCTCCTTCCCATGCTCTTCTCGTACGAGGACAACTTCTCCTGCAGCAGCTTCACCTGCCCTTGAAGCTCCTTCTCCCTGCACGCGGAGATCTCCTTGAACCGGTTGAACTCTGCTCGCACCTCTTCCCTCTTGGCCTCGTGGTACCTGACCTGCCTCTTCGCCTCCTCCAGCCTCGCATGCATCGCAGCCGAGCTGCCCCCTCGCTCATCTACATGCTCGCCCGCGCCTGCACTGACGGCTCCCGGCCCTTCTCCGGCTCCTCCACTGCCTCTCACTTGCAAACCCTTGCTCGGAAGACATTCGGGGGAGCGGAACTCCAGGAGCAGGGCAAAGGCTTGTCGCAGATCCCTTTCAACGCACGAGAGGAGGCTGAGGTAGTCTCTGTCCGTCAACTCGCAGTCCTGTGAGCCAAGGGAAGAAGCCTCCGACCTCCGAGCCAGGCTGAGGGGAACCCTCGTCTGCTGTCGCCTGCTCGTCCACCTCCTCTCCACCTCCATCATCTCGTAGAACAACTTCCCGCACACCTCCTTCAGCTCCTCCACCAACTCCTCCTGCGATCGAGGGGCGAAGGCATCCTTGCCCAGCAAGCACATCGAGGCCTCAGGGCGCGTCGAGATCGTTAGGCTCTTTTCCAATTCAGCAAACTCATGTTGTTGCCGCATCAATCTCCTCGCCAGCTCTCCGGCCATATGCCCTATGTCTACTGCCTCCTTCAGCAGACTTCCAAGCTGCCGGATGCAGGAGCGCTGTTCAGCCACATCCCTGTTCATCTTGTTGCACCGCTCCTCCTTCTCCTTCGTCATGAGGTACAACTCCTCGAAGCTGCACTCGGCATCCTCCGCAAAGATCTGAAGCTCCTCGTCCAAGATCGCGTTGTCCTTCTGAATGCACAAGATCTGACCCAGCACCTGATTCAGGTCGCCCTGCACCTTCTCTAGTTGATCGCTCAGTGTCAAGAAAACGCTCCCAACATCGGAAACTACAAGTTCCGCGTTGATCCAGTGTACACACCCTGAAATCTCCTTGCAACACCGTACAACTTCACATGTAAAACCTACCCTCCAGTGCTCATCTGAATGCTTCCGTTCCTCCGCAGCCCTCGCAGTCTCTACCAGAGCAAGTCGCGTCTGCTCCAGCTCCGTCCTCGTCCCCTCCAGCTCCGTCCTCGTCCCCTCCAGCTCCGTCCTCGTCCCCTCCAGCTTCGTCCTCGTCCCCTCCAGCTCCGCTCTCGTCCCCTCCAGCTCAGTCCTCGTCCCCTCTAGAGCCTGTCGCATCATGGTCTTCTCCTCCTCCACAGCCCTCGCCGTCTCCGACATCTCCTTGTGCGCCTCTGACGTGAGCCTCAGGCACTCGGCCTCCGATGCTGCCAGCGCCTTTCGGGTCTGCTCCAGCTCCGTCCTCGTCCCCTTCAGCTCTGCCCTCGTCCCCTCCAGCTCCGTCCTCGTCCCCTCCAGCTCCGTCCTCGTCCCCTCCAGCTCTCCCCTTGTCCCCTCCAGC
Organism: Guillardia theta CCMP2712; assembly: GCF_000315625.1. Taxonomy (NCBI): domain Eukaryota; class Cryptophyceae; order Pyrenomonadales; family Geminigeraceae; genus Guillardia; species Guillardia theta. The sequence continues at coordinate 499,843 of NW_005434649.1, read as the reverse complement.
TCTGCCCTCGTCCCCTCCAGCTCTGCCCTCGTCCCCTCCAGCTCTGCCCTCGTCCCCTCCAGCTCAGTCCTCGTCCTCTCTAGAGCCTGTCGCATCATGGTCTTCTCCTCCTCCGCAGCCCTCGCCGTCTCCGACATCTCCTTGTGCGCCTCTGACGTGAGCCTCAGGCACTCGGCCTCCGATGCTGCCAGCGCCTTTCGGGTCTGCTCCAGCTCCGTCCTCGTCCCCTCCAGCTCCGTCCTCGTCCCCTCCAGCTCCGTCCTCGTCCCCTCCAGCTCTGCCCTCGTCCCCTCCAGCTCTGACCTCGTCCCCTCCATCTCTGCCCTTGTCTCTTCCAGCTGTGTCTTTGTCTGGTTTAATTCCTTTCGTTGGCCATGCTCTGCTAGTTGAGCCGAGCTCAGAGCAAGCTCGAGATTTCGCTTCTCATTTTCTAGTTTGGATTCCCAATCATCAGCTAAAGCGTTTTCTTCTTGCACCACCTTCTCCATCTCTGCCATCTTTTGTCTTGCCTCTAGTACTTCGAGTGTGAGGCTGGAGCATTCAGCTTCTTTTTGAGCGAGGTAGTGTGTGATCTGTTCTGTAATTTGCTCAAATTGAATCTCCTTCTTCTCGAGGATTCTCAACTGGTTCTGGAATGTCGTGAAGGTCGATGTTGTTTCCTCCCTTTGGTTCTTATACCTTGACATGATTTCAGACTGAGTTCTGGAAATCGCTTCTATTTCATGCTCAAGACTTTGAAGTGCTTTTGACGTCAATAGCACTTCGGTTTCGGCTGACCGTGAAAGCTCGTTCACGAGTGTCGCCAACTCCTTGACATCAATGTCTGCCTGCTGCACCAAATATCTTGAGCTTAAAGATTTCAGGGGAACGATGACATCTGCGACTTGTTTGTCATGAAGATTCGTTAATTCCTTCAAATGGATTATTTCATCCATCAAAGCTTTTCTTTCATTCTGATTTTGTACACTCGCACTCATTTTGGAGCTTGAAACATCTTGTGCAGATTTCAGGGTCGAGAGAGCGTGTTCAATATCTGACTCCAATGCCCTGCAAATATTGCCCAGCTTGTTATCGGAAAAAGAGTAAACATTTTCCAACTTTACAGCGGATGAAGCATTTTCATCAATTACAGCTTGAAGTTTGCTGAATATCTGGTTCTCGAAGTTGGAAATGGTATCGTTCAAAGATGCTATTACTGCATACATATTCTGAGCTTCAATTTTATACATTTGCTCAGCATCGCATTTGACTTTCATAGTTTCCATGAGTTGATCACGCAAATTCATCGACTGCTTGACTTCCGAATCAAGATATTGATTTGCCTCCTTTAACACAGAGCTGCATTCTTCTGAAAGATCAGCAATCTTAGAGATCCCATTTCTTGTGGATTCAGTCAAGGTGGAGGCATTCAACACAATGAAGTTCATCTGCTGGTGTAGCTTTGCTGATTGATCATCCATCGATCGAAGGATAACTTCCATTTGATTGGAAGCTTGCCTCCAACATACCCTATCCTCCTCCATCTGGTGCTGTTCAGCCTTCACATTATCGATTGTTTGCTGCAGTACATGAGCAAGGACATGATATCCGCTCTTGCTTTCATCTAAATCACTTCGCAGCTGTTGACAGGTGCTTTCCTTCTGTGCAAGTTCCTCATGCACAATCTTTAGCTGTGCCTCGAGCGTTGAGATCTGCTTGCTGAAATCTTCTTTCTGCTGCAGCATCACTGTCTTGGATCTGTGAAGGTCATCAGTGAGTGTGGTGACCTGGACATGTTCTTTCTTCAGGGCTTGCGAGACGTCATGGCTCCTGGATCTTTCTTCTTTTAATTTCTTTTGGAGTTCTTCATTTTCGGATGACAGATCCATTACTTGCCGACGAAGATCGGAGTTGAGAGCTTGCAGCTTGGATATCTCTGTCATGGATTGATCGTTTCCTTGCTTCCATAACGCACTAGTGTCATCAAGCTGCCTCTCTAGCGATTGTAGCTCTTCTTTCAATTTGCTCCTGTGTGATCGGTCCGTCGACAGCTTCCAGGACATGAAGGCTGTTGCCTCCGCAGACTGGTATGACATCTCAGATATTGTGCTTTCCAGGCGCTGGATGATACTGCGAAGTTTGTCGTTGATGATGAGGGAGTTGTTGAGCTCTCCCACAGCATCTTGAAGCGAGGTTTCACGCCGGAAAACTCTACTTGAGAGCTCAGTCTCATGCTCAAGCTCCAACGAGGTTCTCATGTTCTCATCTTCGTCAGATGCTGAAGCACACAATCTTTCTTCTTCCATCTCTTGGATTCTAAGGGTTAGGGCATTGATCTTGTCGTTCAGGCTCCTGTTTCGCTCCAGCAGCATTTCCCCTATGTCGGTAGCGGCCATGAGATCTTGCTCTCGCTGCTGCAAGAGTTCCTGCAGTTCCTTGTACTTCTGTTCCATCTCCATCACTTCAGCTGAAGCTCGCTCAATCTTCCTACGTCCTCAGCGCACGGCGACCTCTGATCATGGCGAATTGCCCGCGCCAACCATCCTCTCAAGAAATGCAGAGCCACTAGCAAGAGGAGCCTAGTAGGAACTAAGAAGAGGGGGTAGGGGTGGTAATGGGACTCCTTGTGAAGTCACTTTGCTGGTTCGAGGGTGGGTGCCCACCCCTTCAGACCGGTGTTTTCTGGCCCCAGTAACTACCGGTGCCGGTGTGGACCGGCGTGAATCTTCAGTACCTGGCAGCCTCTGCAAATCGTCAGATCGGGGGCAGGGGGTGGGTCCTCGACTTCCTAATTAGTCGCCCCGACTAGGCCGAAATAGCCTCATTTATATTAAAGACCTTAAAGACCAATATGCATAAAAGCACTAAAAATGCATAAGTGAAATGCAAAATCCCATCTATTTCGAATTTCATTACAACTTAAATTTAAAGACCAAAAGATAAAATGCATGAATACTATTAAAATGCATGATTTCTAAAAATACATTTACATATACTACTAGTGTACTATAATATATTCTATATTATTTGATTCATTCAGATCGAATGAAAGAATAAATGAGATCTTATCACATTATGAGTTAAAAGATTTATCAGAGCAAGCTGCATTGTATTATGATGTGAATAATATGATAGATGGTAGAGATAAGAATATAGTGAAGTATAATGAAGAATATTACCCAGTAATATTGTTTCAATGTCCTTTATGTAGATACAATAACCGTATAAAGCTATGTGAATCGCAATACACAAAAGAACATGTATTGAGGTTTACATACAAGGATTATGCGATGATAAATGAAATTGAAGACAAAGAGAGAACATATTCAGATGTGATCTCAGAGTTTGTACAAATCTTTCAAGACTTGCGGAATGATACAGAAAGAAGAGAGAATGCGATCTTATCTATACACAATGCACATCTGATGGGGGCGAATCGTGACCTGAAGAATGAGATAAAGAAGAATAAACAGATCATAGAAGATTTAAAAGCAGAGAATAAAAAGTTGAAACAAGCACAAGAGAAGGATAAGGATGATGTAGTGTCAATAATAAATAAACTGAAGGGTTCTTTTAATGACATAAAGACCTTCACAAGACAGAATAGAATTAATTTTCTCAAGACAATAGAAAACAGCATGAAATCATTGTGTAGATAACCAATAAATACATAAACAATTCCCATATATAGTTATAAATAACATGGAAGAGGAGAAGAGAGCAGCGGAGAGAGAGTATAGCCGGAAGAAATCAAAAGAGTTTATTCAACGGAGGAAGGATGATGGAACAATAAAGACAGTTGTGTATGATGTAATAAACAGATGCAATAGAATACGGTATGAGACAAATCCTGAATTTAGAGAAAAAGTTAATGAGAGTATCCGTAAATATAGGAATGAGAGGTACAAAAATGATCCAGAATATAGGGAACGAATTAAGGAGCAAAGTAGGAGGTATTATCAGAAAAAGATTATGGAAAAGAATGAAGCTAATACTCCACATAAGTGAGTAAAAACCATATAAACAAATTTATTAGTTATAATAGCAAAGTAGCATGCGATTATATTTTCCATCTAAGGAAGATACTGATGACAATACGATATATGAACACTTCAAGACAAATGAGTTGAGATCATTTGTCCGTATTGGATTGAAAGCAAGACAATTAGGACAATTTGAGCGTATCAAAAGGAAAACCCGTAACATCCTGTATGAATTCCTTCAAACCACACTTATTCAGGAAGTGAATTGGTTTTATCGTCTGAAGGATGGGAAGGATGGGCTTCTACAGAACACAAGTGATCTACATATCAAGAACAGAGCCAATGTGAAGATTGCAAGAGACACTCCTGACCCGGATGCTAAGCCTGGAAGCAAGCAGTATGCATTGGTGCATTATAAGCATCCTATCTTCCTACATAATTTCCATGGATATGAGATACTAGGAAATGATGATCTTGTCAAATTTCCTATTGATATAGATTATATCATAGAGAATATTAATCAGGCCCAAGAATATGATAAACAGAGAGAGAAGGGCATCTTTCCTATTTTCGATAAGATTATGAACCTATGTTCCAACTTAGTGAACATTGTAAACAATCATTTTGATTTGAACATTTCTAAGGATGATACAGTGATACTAGAATCCTGTGGATTATCCTGCAAAGGGTCATATAAGGTTTCGTATCATATCATACTCCCTTTCTTGTTTGAATGGAAACAGAGGCAAGTCTTTAGAGATCTATTTGATTCTGAATTCTTCTTATTTGATAGCCAATTCCCTAAACCAATCATAGATATTAGGATCTATTCAGACAATAGGTGCTTTCGCATGCCCTATCAATCCAAGAAGGGCTCCACTTTGATCCTCAAACCTGTTCAACCCTTAGGTTTAAGTTATTACATGTATCTTGTACGCAGCTATGGAACTGTAAAGAATGTGATAATCCCAATAGAGACAATCAAAGGAGAAACAGGCATAGATAAGAAACATTCATCAATTATAAAAAAATCAATCAAGAAGGATCTTAAGATAAAGCTAAGCATAGAGAGCCCTCAAGAGGAATTCTATGATGATCATTACATTCTCTGTTGCTTAAAGTCTATAAAGAATGACATCAACATCATAAACTTTAGCCTATGGTACAGGATTGTTAAAGCCATATTCAAGGTATTGCTTGGTGTTTCAAGGGAATTCTTTGAGGACTTGCAAGGATCTAATCCTATAGACTATTCAGAGAGGATTGAGGTCTTCAGGGAGCACATATTCAATTGGACAGAAAAGGGATATGAAGAATGCCATAGCTACAGCCTTCAAAAGAGAAACCAACTAAGGCGGCTGTGCAATGAGAATGGCATAACTGGTTACTACAAAATGGACATGGCAACCATGATAAAGAGGTTGAAGGAGGTTATACCAACCATTGCTGAGAATGATAGAGAGAAACATCATAAATTCATTAAGTCTATATTAGACTATTCTATGACTAAGATAGAACAAGAGGAGGGAGAATTTAACCCTTTAGGTCCTTATAGATTTCTTAATTATTTTGCTACAAAGTGTAACAAGGATTTATGGGCAGGATGGTTTAAGTGTAACCTCTTCAAACGGTCAGTTATCCCAATCAATGAGTTTCCAGCTATATTCAATGTCAAGCCATACCCAAGGTATGGGGATATGATACAATTAACATCTAAGTTCATATGCCTGTCGGCAGGATGTGGTTATGGCAAGACAGAACAGATGTTGGGTCTTATAAAGCCAAATGATAGAGTATTGAATATAATAGCAAACCGCAATCTTGCGACTTCTGTTACTTCAAGGTTCAATAAGACCATAAACAAACATCGAAAAGATCTGAAATTTGACAATATAAGGTTGTTTAATCTCTATCAGTCATCCAGCAGATCAAATTACGATAGCCAACGCCTTGTGTGTTCCATACAATCTTTGCACAAGTTACAGTTTTTAGAGTATGATTTAGTTTTTATAGATGAAGCAGAAGAGACTATTGGTGCTCTAGAGAATTGCACTACAGATGATAGAAAGGATCTAGAGACCAGAACCAAGATATATGAGATCCTGCACAATGTAATATTGAATGCTAAGGCGGTAATCTTTGCAGATGCCTTATTCAATATATCTAAACCATGTGTCAATTTCATCGAGAACTTAGCATCTATCTATGAACAGGAGACAATATCTTTCTATCATACAGCATCTACAAGATTGAAACAGAAGTATGTTCTAGCATGTGACATTCCAAAGTATTCAAAGAAGATAGATTGCGACAAATATACAGTTGAGAATCTAGCACTTGAAGACATAGTGAGACATGTTAAGGCAGGACGGAATGTGTGCGGTGTAATGATGTTCCAGAAGCACAGGAAAAAGTTTATGGATCGGTTTGAAAGAGAAGGGATAAAGGCCGTGATAGTTACAGGAGATACAAAAAAGGATAAGGAGATTGATAAATATATAAAGAACCCATCATTGATTGCAAAAGACAAGGTACAGGTGTTCTTGCACACGAACACCATATGCACTGGATTCAGCGAGGAGACCCCTGATTATTGGGATTTGAAGATCCATATAATTGAAGAATTTGGGAACATTGAGAAGGGTTTCATAAAGACAAATCAGATGATACAGGCATCTCAAAGATTTCGATACGTAAAAACCGATGAGGATGGCTATCAGTTGAATATAATCTATTGCAAGAGGAATTTTGATTATGAGCATAGGTATACTCCTCATAGATCTGAGATTGAGAGGCATATCAAAGAGAAATACAATGGAACCGATAAGAACATGATGGCGTCGTATAGAGAGATGCAAGAGAGGCTCAGGATTGATATAGCAGAGAGAGATCATATCTCAAAGCCCTTTTTGATTGAGTTATTTAAATACCATATTGACAATTGTTACAAGGACAACCTATTTGTAGATAAGGGATGTATCAGGACCCATCAGGATCTTTATAAAGCATTAACTGAAGATTATAATATAACACCGGAGGATCATGATGAGAAGGAGGCCTTAGTTCATGGCTTCTATAATCATCCTGTGTATGGAAAGTTCCACAATATGTTGTTAAGGGAGGGTTATGTAGGGACATATTATGGTTTCAACATAGCATATACAAACATTCTGAATATGTTGAAGAGCAGCAATGATCGTAAGGCATTGACTAAGACTTACATATATTCGAAGTATTTTACAGACGTGATATATACTTCCACATATAAGGATGAGATGTCTGGAAAAAATATAGAATTCAAGGAATTGCTGCCCTTCACGGAATATGAGAGGTTATATGACAAGTTCATGACAAAGCCTTACAACATCATTACATCTCTCATTGTATTAAATTCGCCACAAGACAAATATAACATTGTTAAGGTAATCATACAGAATGACGCTATGCACACTTATAACAGATTGAAATATATCTTAGACAATCTTATTGATGTGCTCGGTATTGATCTGAGGGATCACAATGCCCTTGAGAGGGGTTATGTATCAGGCAGGAGATTGTGTGAGAATGAGGTGTTGATAAAGGAGATTTATGAGTGTTTCATAAACCAATTCTTACTAAAGGAACCAGAGTTTAGCAAAAGAACTGAAAGTAAGATAAATTTCCTTCTAGAGAAACTATTAAATTGTAAAATGAAAACAGAAGGCAAACAGAAAGAATACACAAAAAATAAAGAAAGACATCGTTATTTTGATTACAAATTAATACTGATAAAACAAGATAAGATTGAAAACATAATTGATGTAATCAAAGGTTTCAATTTTTTAGCAGCACCATAAAGAACTATTTGGATCAATATACATATGATATAGGCGAAGTCTTATAAAGGCCATAGGGTGTTACCAAACCTTGTAGGTTAAAAGTCCCCTTTATTCAGGCATGAAGGCAAATTGAAGGCGGTGCTGCGCATGGCTGAAAGCCTGAGGGTATTTTCGAAAGCATGATGGTGAGGAAGATTGTTGAATGAGTGTTCAATAGCCTGACGGAAGGCCTGACCAGACAAAAAACTCTTATAAAAAACGGAGCGGTCAGGGCCGGATTAAAGGGGAGTCGGGCATGCAAGGATGTTGTAAAGGCTATAGGGTGTTACCAAGCTGGTTTAAATAGTGTGAGGACTTATGAGACAGTATGATAGGATCTTAGACTCCCCTTTATTCAGGCATGAAGGCGGTGCTGCGCATGGCTGAAAGCCTAAGGGTATTTTCGAAAGCATAATGGTAAAGAAGAACTCGAATACAAAAGAACATATAAAAAAGACTTCAAAGTAAATTAGTGATTTTGGGTCGTGAGAGATTACAATGAGAACAGAGTGGCCGAAGAATGGCATGTTGTTGGTGGAATGAGATCCAGTCTTGTTCAAAGTTGAAATGTTGTGGAAAGAAATACCGAGAATGTGGATATTCTTTGAGGTCATCGAATATGATAGGACAAGATGATTGAATATCCAAGAAATTAGCAACAAGTTGAATGAACTGAACATCATGATCGATATGTAACGATTTAAGAGTAGAAGTCCCACACAAAGAGCAGGAGGAGGTATCATGAGTTGTTTTGAAAGCAAGAATCTGATGGTCTACAGATGTGCGTAAAGCGCATAAGAGCTCAGTTCGGATAGTTTTAGGTTTTCCAGTGACACAAATCCTCCAAGAGATATCAAGAAGAGAGCCATCTTTGTTGATGATGAACAAGGCTAATGCTCTTTTATTGATATAACTTTGTTGAATTGAAAAGTCAATTACATTAGCAAGCTTATTTAAACTGTTAGGATGATTTGAGGCGATATCAAGGAGTTGTTGATACAAAACATTACCATCGTTAAGTTGTTTAACACTCTTGCAAATTCCAATCTGACGAAGAAGATTGCGGACATAATCTTCAGCATCTTTGTAAGTTTTGAATTTAACATTGCCAAATTGAACTTTACAAGCTTTGTTCATAATGAGAAAGAAGTCATAATGTAATACATTGTATTTTTCTTAAGTATGAGTTATTTACGACATAATGGGCATTTATTGAGAACAGTTTCGTTGGCGTTATTGTATTCAATAGTTTCGCATGAAGATTCAAATTTATCAATTGTTTTTCTGAAAGGGTCCCATTTAGAATTGTTTTGATAATTGTTGTTATCAAAATCATTATAATACTCTTCTTCTAAATGAGGATAAGGGAATGATGGCATTTCTTTACCATAGTAGCATCGTTTGAAGCAAGTGATGCATGTTGAATGATTGCAATTAGGTTGAGAAACACACTTTGTAATTTGAAGACATATTGGACATTCAAGATCATCAAAGAAATCAAGTTTTCCTTTGCCCGTCTGAGTACCCCAAGTCCCAAATTTTATATTACAACCCATACACAATCCACTATGCATATTAAAAAGCCAGAGTGGAGCAATGGTATCACAGACGATAAAATTAGGGCATGGAAGGGGTTTGCATTGATGGGCACATTCAAACTGGTATGCGTAATCATTAGATGAGGTTGTTTGTGCAAGACAAGATCCATCGCCATTACATGACATATTTAGTACATTTGTTTATTAATTAAGTCTTAAATCATACATATGATAATATTTATACGAAGCATGGTAAGGGATATATAACATTAAAGGATATAGGTGTGACCCACGCCTTTTTGTGGGAAAGGTTCCATTTAGTGGAGAAGTTAATTGACTTAGCCGGGGGATTTGTCCGAATTAGAAAAGGGTTAATAAAGGGGATATTAGGATGGATATCAAAGAGTATTGCCGTAATTGACTGAGGGAAGATGTGGGTATAAAAATGAGAAAGGGATGTAAAGGGGGTAGAGTAGTCTGATAAGGTATGTTGAGTGTGAGTGAGTTGGATGTGTCAAGGATAAGTGTAGGGGATTGTAAGGAGCCTCGGAGAGGGGTGATATGAGGATGATAAAGTTGAGGATGGATGGTAGGAGTATAGATATAGAGACGCCATTTGTAAGAATGGAGAGTGAGGGTAAGAGTGAGGTGGAGTTGGTGTTGAGGGGAGGGTGAGGGTGGAGAGTGAGTTTAGTGAGAGGATAGAGGAGATAGAGACGGAGGATAATGGAGAGTGTAGAGAGGAAGCAAGGAGGTGATTGGGGTTTAACGGAGAGGGAGGTGATAGGATCGTTGAGGAGGAGGGGTGAGGATAGAATGATGAGGGTATGGATGAGGAGGGACAAGAGGGGGAATTATAAGTGTAGGGTGAAGGATATGGATAGGGTGGATATAGATATGAAGGATGTATTAGGGGAGCAGAAGGGGAAGAGGGTGAAGATGTTGTTGAGATTGTATGGGGTAGTGATGAAGGAGAGGTGGAGTAGGATGATATGGATGTCACGTTTTGTGGGGTTGGAGAGTGGGAGGAGGTATAGGGATAGATTGATAGAGAGGACGTTAGGGGTGATAGACATGATGGGTGAGGAAACGAGTGATACATAAGTGAATAAAGGGATGGAGAATAGAGAGGGGTAGTGAATAAAGTGAATGGAGAAAATATTAAAAGGAGTGAATGAGAGGAATATGGGTGATAAAAAGGCGTGGGTGGGGTGCGTAGGAGATAGAAAAATAAAAATGTAATGTAAGGAGGGGTTTGTGTAGGATGACATTAGAGATAAAGAAGGGATCAAGCAATGTGGATGTGGAGGCGTTGAAGGCATTGGAGGATAGCATGAGTTTGATAATGAGGGATGGTGAGTATGTAGGGGCGGATGGGTTGACGGTGTATAGATTTAATTACAGGGGGAGGGGTGAGGATGGTTGAGGGTGAATAATTTTTGTGTGCTGTGAAATTTTTGTTAAGGAATATTTTGCAGAGAGGGAGTAGTTTTTGTAGCGACCCTTGCGTAAGGGCGATGCAGATGGCTGACCAGACTGGTAATAGATTTTATTGTGGAATATATGATATTTAATGTAAGATATATGTTTTTATAAATTATGCAAAGTATGTGTGACGGTGTATAATGGAGGGTTGTAAGGGTGGTTATAGATAACGCACATGGCTAACGCCAGTGCTAGGCCTTAGTGCTTGCTGCGCAAGCTTGCGACCCTTGCGTAAGGGCGATGCATATGGCTGACCAAACTGGTAATAGATTTGTTGTAAAGAATATAGGATATTTATAGGATATGTAAATGTATTTTATAAATTATGCAAAGTATATGTTTGAGAGCATAATGGAGGTTTGTAAGGGTGGCTATAGATGACGCACATTGCTACGCAAGTGCTATGGCTTATGGTTTGTTTCACAAACTTGGCGACCTTCTTCTAAATGCGGTGTGGTGGCCTTATCATTCTGGTAATAGATTTATTGTAAATTCTCATAGCGTTGTCGCTCTCAACTGACCCCTCTGGTTTCCAATAGTTTTCTGTGGGGGTATCCTTCGACACATGTGAATAGCAAATGGCAGTTGGGGTCTGGGGTGGGTCAGACGGCTGGGAGCTGATTCAAATTGGTTGGGACCTGTTTAAGGGGGTAGGGTACTTCCTGGTAGCAAATAATTGTACCAACAGTACCAATTTTATGGTACATATTCAAGTACTGTTAGGAAAACTTGTACCAAAATAGTTTATGCGGTACCTCCCCTGTTCAAACTATGATGCTTTGGACCCACCTGTTTCCCAGTGAAAGTGCCTTCTCCGATGGGGTCAAGTTTTGGACCCTACCCTGCCTCCGACCAACATAGACCACCCTTGTAGATCAGAGGGAGCTCTCAAGCCTTGCCCCTTCCCTTCCCTGGTTGCATATCCAAGGTTAGCAAGTGAATGTTGTTACGCAGACGTGACTCATCTGCAGCAGGAGAGCTCAGACGAGGACAAGCAGAGGCAATCCCTGCAGAATCTGGTGTGAGCGCAGTAGTCTGAAAACATCTCTGTGATTGCAAACACATGTAAAGAGGGTTGATCATCATAGATTTTAGCAGCTTGAATAAGTAGTACTCTGCACGGACCGTCCGCTAGTGGCGCTGTACGATGGATGACATTGACTCTCATGAGCAATAAGTAGGAAGTCATGAAGCATGTCACGGAGACAGCATGATCTATACTTATTTCATAGGAATCTGCTGCAAAGAGTCGGGCTTGAGGGCGGTCTGAGCAATATGCAAGTGTATTGCCAAGGCATGTAAAGAGTTTCAAGGAATACCAGTGCATTCATCAAATGGCAGTGATGAGGTACCACATGAAGGCATGACTTGCAAATTGATTGCATGTCGTGTTCTATTTCATGACTTACAATCAAGACGCTTTGAGCGACAAAACGATACCCCTTATAGCATTGTAAATCATATTTCATTTCCTTCACCTCGAGTCGAAGCAAGAAATTTTCAAGGTGCTGATATCTTTGTTGTGACTAGACTGACATGGTATCAGGAGCAGTTAATTGATGTTGGATCCGATTGAATCATGCAGATGAAAATGGACATACCCTTTTGAATAAATCTTTCTTCTCGAGTATCATACCAGAGCTTTCTTGCCTCTTTCTTTGTAACCTAACATGTACAAAGCATTGGCATTTTCTTACACAAAGTAAACTGAGCCTGACCAGCTTCTCTTATTCGCTGCATTCTCGCCCTTCCATCATCCTGATCTTTTCTTCGCTTGACACCCTTGGGTCAATGCGAGTTGCATGCTGCGATATCATCAATTGTTTGGAACCAAGCGATAAGTGGAACAAAGCGCTCAGGTGCTATGCAGGCTGCAATGCATCGCCGGCATTCCAACCATATGGATAAGTTTGCCAACTTTGCGCTGCTCATATTACTTGCAGCAAAAGTCAACCATTCCAGATGATAAGGACAATGTATGAGACTTGCGCAGAAGAATGTGCAAACACTTCCACACGACGGTGAGTGTGCACGATTCCACATACACAAGAATGCTGCGCAGAAGCATCTACCAGTTTCTTGTCTAACCACTCTTTTGATGAATGAGCATCGACTTCTCTAACATGTACATCAGGTCATGCAGGCTCATGTAAAAATGATGATGTTGTTAGCAACAACTTGGCATTGTTTTATTGAAGTACGTTGAAAACATCACCTAGGCCGCTACATATTCCCATGTCCGCTTTGCAACAGTTCTAAACCACGTATCACCATAAAGTTGTACATCATTCGACTAGTCCGATAACATCTTCATGTAGAGTCTCAGTTTTAAGCACAACGCGGTTTGGAGCGATACTGTGACTTGTTTGCCTGGTATGATTACATGTGACATGCTCTCTTACACAATTGAAGAGTATTGTAGAAAATTCAGTCAAGCGGTGCACAGTTCAGCCTTGCTTTCTTGCTATTCATCAAACATAGTGTATCAAACAGATGTCATCGTGTGGATCGACGCAAAATAAAGATGGACTCGAAGTTCTGTCTGAAAAATGACCCTTTGCAAGTACTGATGGATCGAGAGCAAGTTCGTGATGCTGTATCATTGAGAAGTAAAATGACAGTCATAAGCCAGTGCTATACGACTCGTATCCATCAGCTTGAAATATGAACCACTGAGTTTCATTCCATGAATCATCTTTCCTCCCGCATTCAAACTGAGAAACTCAGTGCTTGTCAACTCATGGGCATGGTTTCAGAGTTTGAATTTCCAGCAAGTTGAGGAAGGACAAGGCAGACAGAAGCGTCAAAGAAAGTTGAGGGTCATCAGGGAAGGTCTGACGAGAGTCTGAGACTCATGGACAGGGAAGGATAGGGATGCGCAAGTGCGGAGGGCAGGGAGATGGGGAGGGAGACCCCCTCTGCTAAATGTATTTTAAAAGGTACCCATTACAGTACCAGACCAAGACCTGTACCCCCCACCCCCCTGTCGCGTCCGTTGGGTTCGAATATTTGAAATACTACCACGCCTACCCATCAGGTTCTGGTACAAATCATTACTCCACTATACAAGGGCCTAAGTGATCCTATGCAAAGGCAATAGGAACAACTGTTTACTTATCTAAGCTCTCAATTACCCCCGGTTGCCGTTGAACGTGCAGCGCTGGAAATGGATTTTCAAACCTTCCAATCCTTCGATTTTTTACTTACACACAATTTTGTACTGGAAAACGCCTGGATCTGGTACAAATCCCAATTGTCAGCAAGTTCCTTGACCCGACAACGCTATGTATAGAATATATATAGTATATGTATTTTTATAGATTATGCAAAGCATATATTGGATTGAAAGGAGTGGCTATAGATAACGCACATGGCTAACGCCAGTGCTATGGCCTTAGTGCTTGCTACGCAAGCTTGCGACCCTTGCGTAAGGGCATGGCAATGGCCTTACCAGACTGGTAATAGATTTTTATTGTAAATTCTATAGAATATATTATAGTACACTAGTAGTATATGTAAATGTATTTTTAGAAATCATGCATTTTAATAGTATTCATGCATTTTATCTTTTGGTCTTTAAATTTAAGTTGTAATGAAATTCGAAATAGATGGGATTTTGCATTTCACTTATGCATTTTTAGTGCTTTTATGCATATTGGTCTTTAAGGTCTTTAATATAAATACTCTCAGAGTAGGAGCCACGTGGGTGTTTGCTTCTCAGTGATATGACTTGAGCCTCGGAGCGCGGCCCCGGGCCGGCGGCGGCCTGCGGGGGGCTCCTCCGAGCCGCCCGCCGGGCCGCCCGGCCGGTTGCAGTTCCACTGAGCGGCGGGGATGATAACTGATGTAATCACGTCGCTCTCTGCCGATCATCGGAGTTGACTCAGTTAACTTGTCACAGTGTGACTTTAAGGGTCACCGTCACGGTCACCGAGTATAGCCCGGCCGGAGTCACCAGTCCGTCCGACACGGTCCGCGGCGGCATCGCGGGGGCCGGGGCGGCCCGGCCCTCAGTGGCATCCGGGCCGAATGCCAAATCATCACCCTCTTACCTCAGTGTCATCTTTCCAGAAATAGGCTCACATGTCGGCTAGGCAGCGACGGTATGGGGCAGGGGAAGGGGGAGACGAGGATGGCGATACAGGAAAGATGAAGCGCTTCTATACCCTAGTGGCAGGTGGGACATTCTTGATGTCCGTTGTTCTTGCATGCACCTTGATTCCTAGAGGCCACACCATTGCTACTATGAGCAACGATGGCGAGGGTAAACATGGCCCTCGGTTAGACTCAGCCATCTCTGCTGCCCTGGAGGTTGCAAGCCATCAACTCAAGCCAGAGCAAATCAAGTTTTTTCGTGATCGACAAGCAGCGATTTCAGAGCAAGAGGATCTCAATAGGAAGTGGGAAAAGAAATCAGTGGAACATTTGGTTCGTTTGATTCAGAAAACTACGGACAGCGATCAACAACATGAAGAGGACGACTTGCTTCGTTCGACTCCATCTCAAAACGATATTGTCAATGAAAAGAAACATGTTGGTGCTCACCAAAATCAGAACACGAGAGTAGAGGAAAGCTCTGCATCATTTGCAACTCGCCAGCCATTGCAACAAAGCTTAGCGCAATCCAAGACCGTGAATGAGCATGCGGGGGGGATGGTCTCTCCTCAGTTCCAGGAAGACTTGGAGAAAATGGCGCGAGAAAGGGCAGCTCGCGAGGAAAGGGAAGAGCAGTTTCTAAAGTTGCGCGAGGAAAAGCAAGCAATCAAAGAAAACCGATTGAAACTTTTAGCAAACGCCCGCAAAGATTATCAGCAAGCAAGGAAAGAAGTAGTGCAAGTGAAGGATCGCTTGAAAGATGCCTTGGCACAACGGGACAAGATGACTGAGGCAGTGCGCAGTCATGGATTCTTGAGTGCAAAGGAGGCACTTCACCAACTCGCTCCAATCAAGCAACAGGTGTTACAAATCGATTGGAAGAGAAACCCTAGCTGAGCTTCTTCTATCATTTCCAACAGGTTGAAACTTTGATTGATGAGACTGCATCAGCACGGAAGAAGTGGATTGCAGCAAAGCAAGCTCTCAAGATCGCTGAAGCTATTGAAGAAGACCCAATTTCTTTGAAGTCTTCATCGGTCGCAGCAATGGAGGTCAGGCGGATTCGATGATGCATATTATCTTGTAGTTGACCACGACATGACAGGTGTAAAGTATTTGCAAGTGTTCATTATTCTTTTTCAGTAATCAAGTTGCTTCAATTCGCCGGGGCCCGCCCAAGCTGTTTAGCACCGGCGGATACCTTGCAACTTTTTAATATCCAAATATTCTGTCTTTCTCTACATTCGAACTCTCTAAATTTAAAGCTGCAAAGCACCGATTGAGGCTTGCGCAATCATTGCATGATCATGATCGTCACATAGAATGCCAGACCCAAGTTTCAGGTTTCCGAGGCCGAGTCGTGATAGTGTCGGACCAGAAAAGCTCGATTTTCTACTGCACATACGAGTCAATCTTGATGCGATCGTTCTATCTCGACCATCGGATGCAGCGAGCAAGCCTGGGGCTGACTCGCTGACCGGACTCCCACAGACGGGAATTTGACTACAGACACTAATTTTGACTATGCACCCTCATAGTCGTGTTTTCACGGTGATTTGACTATAAGCGTCGATAATGAGATCGGAATATTTCACTAAAGACACTCAATCTTGACTACAAAACCTATTAGATGACTTTGACACGCCCCTTCCCGCTTGGGGGCGCCATGCGCAGGATTGAGCCAGAGGAGGGGAAGGGGATGGAGGAGAACTGGAAACAGGACGAGCCTCGCTGCTCAGGGAGGATCGAACTAAGAGACTGCATGTCCCATCTTAGCGGTATGCCGCCCCTGAGCTCTTCCTCGGACTCCTTTCTCCCCGATTCCTTACAGAAGATTGATTCCTCCCATCGACCAGACCATGACGGTGATCCTGACATCCCTGTCGAAGATCCTGAGAGCAGCTCGATACGAAGCAGCTCAATCTGTGCTGCCAGGAGGAGTCGGGTGACGTCTCCTCTTCACTCACGCTTCGCCAATTTGAATGGGAGGCATCTGATTACCATTCGAAGGGTTTTCTACCTTTCAATCCTTCTACACTTTTGCAATTCAAAAGCAATAATGAGCTCAGACGAAGCTCAAATCTCTCACACAGGCAGAAGGCCCTTAGCTGTAAGTGCCGAATATGAACGAGATGTCGTGGTTAGTGGTACCCCGCCGGTGATTTGGCTGTATGCATTGCGGGACGGTGGCAAAAGGGCGGGACTCTGGAAACCTCTGGTTTTGACATCAGGATACCTTGGAAGCATGCTTTATGTTGATGTTTGGAAGAATCGATTCGATGGGGATATGACTCGATCCTCGCCCGACGATCTCTTGTTGAGGAAAACAAATGGAATCGACACCATTTCAACCTCGACTCTGCCTCGTTTCACTGATGCAGGAGTGCTGTTTGACGGCATTGACGATCTTATGGTCCTTCAGACGTTTTCTAATACTTCGCCGTTTGATCTGAGCTTCAACAATTCTTTGACTGTCATCGTCGCATTCAGCATTCAGCGCGATCCTGGAAGGGGCAGCTCAGGCGCTTGGATCCTCGGTAACAACGATTTGACCCATCCTCCTCCGATCGGGCCTACGGGGTTTGGTTTGTACATCGATCAATCTGGATATGTGAAGCCGTTAGTGGGTTCAGAGAATCGATACTCTTCCAAGTCTACGCTTGCAACCGGAACTCATGTAGTCTCAGTTCAGTCGGATCCCAAGACTTTCCGATTGTGGATCAATTCAACCATGGAGATCGACAAGATTGATCAGCATTCCATCTCTCTTGGGCCAAGATCTTTGTCACATGATCCCTCCCCTGATTCGGAGTCTATTCTTCAATCTAAATTTCCCTTCACTTTGGGTGTGGGGGCGACTCCTGGTCAACAGGATGAATATTTCAAAGGGCAAGTAGCAGAAGTCATGGTGTTCAATAGAGTGCTCACCGACAGCGAGCGATATAGGGCTGAGAGGATTCTTTGTATTCGGTGGCAAGATTGTACGGCAAATGGGGGTTCCATCTCATGGACAACTTTGTCTGGAACTGTTAGGGAAAATGTCGGGTACTACAACATTGAACTTCAGAGATCGGGCGGTAGTGATGGTTATGTTGAGATTGACTACACATTCCAATGCACGCGCTGTCAAGAGGGAGTCGACTTGGTCGTTAAGAAACCGCAGAAGGTTGCGTGGGAGCATGGCGATACGGCAAAGAAGTATATTTCAATGTTCATCTTTGACCAAAGGGAGTATCCGGAGGCTTCGAGGACAGTCGAATTACACCTTCAAGTCAGTCATGCTACTTTTGAAAGCTCGCTCACAGTCACTAACGAGGCATTTGTGCTTCAAATCGTCCCAGTGTCTCCGACGTCCTGGACGTATCTCAATGTCAACACTTTGGATTTCTTAGGGGGTCAGAACATAACATTCTTTCTTAAAAATGCAGGAGATTCCGATGTATATTTCGCACAATTCAGCGAGTCAAAATGCCTCTGTAAAAATTATTCCGTATCGTGCTACATTACGCAACAAAATCAATGTGAAGGACTGTGCCAGATCAATGCGACGCATCCATATCGAGCTGAGAACTCTAACTTACTCACTTTCAAGCAGCCTGCATGGCCATGCCAAGATCAGACAAGCTTTGTTCAATTATACCGCAGAGGCGATAACAACGACGTGACGTGCAGCGAAGCAAAGCCTCTGGTGGGATTTGAACCTGTTGATTATTTTTTCCAAACGTATGATGGACCGAACAACATGAGACTGCCGGTTCATTACGCTTATTCCTTCAAGTGCTCACAGATCGCATGGACGACTGTGGATGTCCTAAACGTTTCAACAAACCCCATGATATATGATGTGAAGAAGCCAATCGTGAGTTCAGTGATCCCTCAAAATGTCCCCACGGCTGGAAACGTCCTCATCACGATCCTCGGGAGCAACTTTGGTTTTTCAGACTACGAGTTCGAGATGCATGTTGGCGACACTCTGTGCAGTGCGAGCACTTGGACGTCTGACAGCAGCGTCTCTTGCAACCTTCACGCTGGCAGGGGTGTGAACTTACCCATGACCTGGTCATCGTCGCAGGAAGGCAACGTATCTCACTCCGTTCAAACCAGCTTCTGCTATGACTTGCCCGAATTTCTCTCCATGGTGCCAGAAGCTGTGTGCGAGAATGCCGCAAGGGTGACGATTGTCGGGACGAACTTCGGCACCTCCAACATCAGTACTGAGATCGTCTTCGAAGGCACAAGATGTTCGGACTCTCGATGGTTGTCCGATACTTCTCTTGAATGTCTCGTATCACCTGGGCTGGGGACTGTGAAGAACTTTACACTCCAGATGGAGATTTCGCCTCCTCTGCGTGTCGAGCTGGAGCCAGCCTCTCCTATCTTCGGGTTTTGCCCTCCCATTGTGACTGGGTTGGAATACCAGCAGCCGCTCAATGACACGCAGTCTCAGCAAGTCACAATCTTTGGTTCACGGTTCGGCCTCCCGGCCAGTCAGAGGACTACTTTCATCGGCTCAACGGCTGTCCAGGAGCTTGGGTGGGCCTCCTCGACCTCGATCACCGTTCAGAGTCCTCTGGGAGCCGGCAAAGATCTGCCGGTGGTCGTTTGCTTAAACGCTGCCTGCTCTCCTACCACCTCCTATGTCTCGTACCCTCCACCGCAGATCTTCTCCGTCGACCCTCTTCTGGTCTCCGGCAGGAGCTCAGTCAACATCACCGGACTTCATTTTGGCCCATCGCTGGAGTCCCAAGGCTCCTACTCGCCAGGACTGTACAACCCTGACCCATGGCATGTGCGAAACTTTCCCATCACCATGAAAGGCTCGTCCGCTCTAGCTTACAATGCTGGGACGAGCGTGACGGTGGGGCAGAGCTCGTGTCATACGATCGAGTACGTCTCGACTTCTTTGATCCGCTGTCAGGTGGCGTACGGGTCGGGGTCGAACCTCAAGCTGAACTTAGGCATCAATGGCTACAACTTAGAGCATGATCGGCTGCTGACATATCAGCCTCCCTCTGTCACTGCCGTCTCTCCTTCCTACCTGAAGCCTGTCGGCGAAGACATCAACGTCACAGTTTACGGAAGAAACTTCGGAGCTGATGGTGAGGTCCAGGCGACGATCGGCACGACAGTCTGTTTCTCTTCGATCTGGATATCAGACTCATCTCTTCTGTGTTCAACAGCCTATAACCTCGGAACTTCCAAGGAATTTATCACAGGTGTTGGGACAAGGAACGTCTACGTCGAGGTCGGAGGGCAGCGAAGCATGCCGGAGCCAAATCGCCTTCCCCTGTTCACCTTTGCTGCCCCGTCAGTGACCAACATCGTCCCAGCGGAAGCATCGTATCAGGGAGGGGCGACAGTTACCCTCTTCGGAGAGAACTTTGGCAGCACCGACTACACCCTGGGACTGCAAGTGGGAGCCACGAACTGCCTGGGCACAACCTGGTCGAGCGACTCAGCCATCACGTGTGTTGTGCCTGCGTTCTACGGGCCTAAGGGCGTCAGCTCTCCTTTTATCAAGCTTCAGGCGGAAGATGTTGTTTCACAGTCCTCGGACTTCAGGTACCTCGCTCCCGTCGACGCCCTCCAAGTTTCGCCCAGCAACTCCCCCAGCACAGGGCAAGTCCTGTTGCAGCTCACGGGCAGCTCCTTTGGTGCGTACGGAGATGTTGTCAAAGTTTTCATTCAGAACTCCCCTTGCTCCGATCTTCAGTGGTTCTCAACGTCTTCGGTCCGTTGCAGAGCCCCTGTAGGGCTGGGCAGGGCAAAGGTTGACATCTCTATCAAGAGCAAGAACGCTTCCTCCTGGACGACCTTCTACGACAAGCTCACCTACGACGCAGCCGTCGTCACTGGCTTCACCAGGAACTTCCCGACCGCCGGGGGAGTGCAGACTACACTGCTGGGGAAGAACTTTGGGTACACGGGGGACCAGGAGCTGGTCCAAGTCATCTTCGGGAAGACGCAGTGCAGCTCGACTGGGTGGATCTCTGACTCAGCCATGATGTGCCTGACCCCTCAAGGGCTGGGGGTCGAGGACGCGATCTGGGCGAGGTCAGCGTGCAACCAGTACCCCCTCCAAGGCCCCTGGTGCGTGGAGGGGTCTCAGAGGAATGCGGTCTTCTCTTGGGACCGGCCGATCCTGTCGCTGGCCAGGTCGGGAGCAGCAGCTGGGGATGAGCTGATAACGTTCGTGGGGAGGAACTTCGGGCCGTACGACAACAGCCCGAGGGTCTGGATCGGACCCACTGAGACCTCCGCGGCGTCCTGGCGATCAGACACGTCGCTAGTCTGCGTCACGTCCGGGGGAATAGGAAGCAACGCCGTGTCCCTGCAGCTAGCTGGAGAGAGCGTCCTGCTGAACTCGACCTTTGCCGACTTCTTCACCTACGACAGCCCCGTCGTCACTGCCGTCTCCCCTGACTTCGCCTTGTCGAGCGGCGGGGGGCTCGTCACGGTCCTCGGGCACAACTTCTCTCCCTTTGATCACACGCCAGTCGTCAGCATCGGATCAACCAGATGCCTCGAGTCGAGCTGGATCTCTGACTCCTCCATCCGCTGCCGGACTCCTGCTGGATCCTTCATAGAAAGGACGGTGAGCGTCACCTTCCACCAGTCGTACTCGGAGTTCACCACCACGGCGAGCAAGGACAAGGCCTTCAACTTCAGCTCCTCCTCCTGCGCAGAGATCATCCGGTACGAGCCTGACGCCAGGAGCGGGGAGTACATGATCAATACAGACTCGCTCCTCTGGTCCGGCTTCGTGGTCCTCTGTGACTTTGGCAAGGAGTTTGCGGGCCACCGGGGCCTCGGTGTCCTCCATGCACCTCCAGTCCTCTGGCTGGATGCCTCGGACGCGTATCTGACCTATGGCACAAACCTGAGCATGACGTCGTGCCCGTACTGCACTTGGCAGAAGTCGCTCTTGATGCAGCAGGGGTTCTCAGGTCGGGTCAGCTCGTGGAGGTCAAGGGTAGGTGGGATCGTGCTGCAGCAGGCGGATGCCAAGAAGCAGCCAACGTTTGTAGCAAGCAGCGATTCCTGGACTGTGAGGAACGACAACTCGGGCGAGCTCTCGAGCTCAGGTCCCTATGTTCACCCCGGGGTGATCAGCTTCGACGGCATCAATGACTTCCTTCAGTCTTCGACCTTCTCCTTCGATGCTCTTCCCGCTGTCTCGGTCGTGGTTGTGATGAACATCAAGTCTACCTTTCACGGGGGTTTCGTCTTCAGCAACAACGTGCCTGTCTCGGGTCAAGAGCGGGGAGTCGGACTGTTCGTGGAGCCTGACGGGAAGTTGAAA
Source organism: Guillardia theta CCMP2712 (assembly GCF_000315625.1). NCBI lineage: Eukaryota > Cryptophyceae > Pyrenomonadales > Geminigeraceae > Guillardia > Guillardia theta. The sequence continues at coordinate 477,603 of NW_005434649.1, read as the reverse complement.
GTGGTGGGAGGAGACGAGGCAAGGTATCTTTCGTCTTCCCAAGTGGTTCCCTTGGAGGGGCTCCACGTTGTCACGATGGTCATGAGTGCGAATCAGTTCTCCCTCTGGCTGGACTCTGACATTCAGAAAGGATTTGACAAGTTCGCCTGCTCCGTGCCAGACTCGTCGTTCGAGAAGCTGTGCATCCCGGAGGGGCCGTCAGACTGCACGGGCTCTTTCTTGGACGCGATACAGAGCGATGCGGTTGAGCTCTGGCTGTCGTCGACCGACTCCATCTCGACCCTCAGGTACCTTGACAACAACGGAGACTTCATTCAAGAAGTCCTCCAGTGGAGGGACAGGAGGAACTGCAGCGCTTGTCAAACGTTCGACTGGAGCTCGTCGGCTGCCCGACCTCTGATCCTCACCAACCAACGGTACACGTCGGTCAACCTTGGCTCTGCCGTGGATTTCTCTACGGTACTAGGGCAGAGAAACTTGACTGTAGTCTTCGTGAGCAACGATCAGTTCTGTCTCCAGTTCGCCACAAGTGATTACCCAGCATCCGTCTCAAACCTCTCCGTCCCAGGCTTCAGAAGCTCCTGCCCAGTCTCCGTGCTGTCAGCGCAGGCGAACTTTGAGGTTTGCAACTCCTCCTTCGTCCCCTCCTCCTCCTTGACCGTCTACTCTCTCACGCTCTCCCTCGTAGAGGCTTGTGATAGATCTCAGAGCCTCCCGAAGAGGTGGGAGGGAGGCATCACCGAGTACATGACGTGGACTGAGCTGCTCAGCCCTGAGGCCCTCGGGGTCGTCCAGTCCTACCTGATGTCCAAGTACGAGATCCAGACGTTCTGCCGGAGGAGGGGAACGGGCGGGTTGGCCTCTCCGATCCCCAGCCTCTTCCTGGGCACATTCCCTGGAGTTCTCCCGCGCTACCTGAACAACCAGACGGGGGTCCCGAGCTTCTTTGCTGGGGAGGTAGCTGAGATGGTGATGTTTGACAGGGTGATCAGCGAGTCGGAGCGAGCAGATATGGAGAGGGTCATGTGTCTCCGCTGGCAGCGATCCTGCCTCGTGGCGAGCCTCAGGCTGCAAGTCACGGGGCGGCCGCTGGACTTCTTCTCACGGGATGTGGTGGACCAGGTCCGTCAGAGTCTCGTGGCTGCCATGGGGGTCCCGCAGGTGCAGGAGACTCAAGTAGAGCTCTCCTCTCTGCAGGAAGTGAAGAACGCAGAAAATCTGTGGAACTACAACCCGCAAGTGACTGTCGACGTCAAGTTCTCACGGCTGGACTCCGTGCTCGCGGCAAGCCTGCGGTCTGTCCTCCAGGATGGGGCCAGTCAGTTCGAGGGGCAGCTCCAGAGCTTCCTGAGTGCCCAGTGGAACGCAGACGTGCTGGTGAAGTCCGAGGCATTCGACGTTGCGGGATACGTCAAAGTTGGTTACGTCAGCTTCTCTCAAGACAGGGTCTACACCATCACTGAGGGGTCTCTTTTCAACGGCAGTTACATGCCGTCAACCGTCCGCATCCCAGTGACGAGGTACAACGGCAGCGACGGAGCTGTCGCCATCCGTTACCAGACCGTTGAGAGGACAGCCAAGTCTTCCCAAGACTTCGTGGCTGTCAGTAAGGTCGTTGCCTGGGGCCACGGGGAGGAGACGACCAAGTATCTAGAAGTGCATATCATCGACAATGAGCTGCTTCAAGAGGCAAGACAGTTCCAAGTGACCATCGTCGAGTACTACTCAGAGTTCCAAGGGTTCGCCATCGAGGGGTCAAAGGCCGTCAACGTGTCGATCACGGACAACAATCTCACAGAGCCTGTCTTCTGGTACAACATCAGCGCCAGTCAGGTCGCCCCCAGCTGCAACAACCTCTCGACGGGGCCCATCGGCGGAGGATTCGAGGTCACCATTCACGGCCATGGGTTCAATGCGTACAGCCGGCCCATGCACTGCACATGGTACAGCCGATCTGACGCGTGCGAGGGGAACACGGAGGTCAACGTGTACTATAAGTGGTTTGACTACTTGTCAAACTCGCAAGTTTGCGGCATTCAGGAGTCGCGTTCAGACGTGGTCGTGCTTAACGACAAGTTCCTCAGGTGCACGGCCCCGCAGTGGACTATCAGCACTTCGGCCCCGATCTTCCTGCGCCTCGGCATGGGAACCGGGCCGGGAGAGGAGGGAATCGACAACAAGTTCGGCGCCTACGGGTTCCAGTTCCTTGCTCCTTGCTCGATGCTTCCGAGCCAACGCAACATCCCGATGTCTGGTGTCACTCAGATCGCAGTCTTAGGGTCAAACTTTGGGTTCACCAACGTCTCACTGACTCCGATCATCGGCTTGTCAGCTGGAGGGCAGGTGGACTGGAGCTCGGACTCCTCGATCTCCATCACACGGTTCTCTCCTGGGACGGGGTACGAGAAGCAGGTGGGGCTGACAGTCTGGGACGGGCTGGCCGTCTTCGACCAGGCGTTCTCGTATGACGCCCCCAGGATCATCTCCTTTGCTCCTCAGGACCTCCGCCTCGTCTCCGGCTTACAGTTCCATGCCGTCGTGACCGGGAAGAACTTTGGCGACCAGGCGGGCACGCAGAGAGATGTGTTCCTCCAGCAGCAGCCCTGCCAGAACGTGTCATGGGTCTCCGACTCCTACTTGACCTGTCTGGGGTCTGTTGCCGCCCCCGTCTTCTCATCCCTTGCGCAGACTTACGCAGAGATCGTCGTGTCCGTTGACTCGCAGAGCGGCACAGGGGAGGCGTTCCAGTTCCCTCCCCCTGAGCAGCTCACGGCCGTCTCGCCGTCCAACGGGCCTGTCAACGATGGGACGAGGAGCCTGACTGTGTTCGGGAGCAACTTTGGGGTCAAGGACAACTCTCTTGCCGTGTCGTTCTCCGACACTCCTTGTCTCTCCACCACCTGGATCTCCGACACGGCCCTCTACGTCAGATGTGAATTTTCCGGCTACCCCCCTGCTGACGTCCAGCTGCAGAGCAGGTTGTACGACATCCAGAACGGCAGCGCCCTCTTCTCCTTTGACACCATGGTCGTGACCGCAGTCGCCCCGGCCAACGGGCCGATCGTTGGGGGCACCAACGTCTCCGTCACCGGCAGGAACTTCGGCGATCATGACTACTCATCTTCGTGTGTGGTGGATGGCAACGAGTCCCCGGCCACGTGGATCAGCGACTCGAGCCTGGTCTGCCTCACTCCCCCCCGGGTGAAGGAGGAACGTACTTTTAAGATCCAGAGCGCTATCAAGTCAGGGGCCACAGCTACAGCCATCTTCAGCTACGACAGGCCCTGCCTTACCTCGTTCCTCCCTTCCTCCGTCCCCAAGATCGGAGCACAGGTCACGGCCTTCGGGAAGAACTTCGGCCTCTCCAGCTCGGACCAGCTCGGGCTCGTTGGCCAGCAGGAGACGAACTGTACTTGGCTGAGCGACAGCTCGCTGAACTGCAACATCCCTTCAGGGGTGGTGGAGGCCTCGTTTGCAGCCTTCCTGAGGAAAGGCCCCGCCATGATCGTGTCCGACGACGAGGCATGCCGAGCAAGCATCTCTTATGACCCGCTCAAGGTCACCGGCGTCTCGCCCCCCAACGGGCCAGCAGTCGGAGGCATCAGGCTGGAGCTGCTGGGGGAGAACTTTGGGGTCTCCCCGCCCAACTCCACGAGCCTGACGCTAGATGGAGCCTCGTGTGAAAACACCTCGTGGGTCTCAGATTCTTCAATTGCCTGCTATCACCTGCCGCCCAAGACCTCCCCCTGCGCGCAGACCCTTGGGCAGGTCAACGTCTCGGTGGTGCGCGAGGGTGCTCAGCCGTCAGGCGAGGCCTTGCTGGAGCGGGGGGCGACCTCTCTCGCCTATGACGAGGCTAAAATCTTGAAGGTCGAGACCCCAGGGGAGGCGACTGTGTTGAACTCAGTCTTCACTTTCACTGGTGCCGCAGCCAGGAACAACGGCCAGGTGGAGCTGACAGTGCTCGGCGACAACCTCTGCCTTGGATGCTCCAGCGTGCGGATCCGCGACATTGAGTGTACCAACCTGACTTGGGTCTCCTACTCCATGATGACTTGCACCATCCCGTATGTGCCTGGAGGAAGGGAAAGCTGCGTCAGGCGCCTCAATGTCACTCTACAAGACACTTGTCATGGCGTCGACTCGTTCGTTCCCGACCTTGTCCTGGTCGAGGAGCCGAAGATTAGCTACATTGACCCATCACATGCTCCGACCAATCGCACCTCCTCTGTCTCTGTCTTCGGCAGCTGCTTCGGCTACAAGGATTTCTCCCCGACTGTCACGCTCGGGCCCAAGAATCACGAGATAGAGTGGACCTCGGATACAAGTCTCACCACGCGTTTCGTCAGCAGTGTCGGAGGCCCGTACGGTTTCACTGTCGCGTTCGCTTCAGGCGCTGAGTCCTCCATCACCAACGTCTTCTGCTACGATGCTCCTCGGCTGCAAGGGCTTGACCCCAACATCGGGCCGACGACAGGAAAAATGCAGGTAACGCTGACAGGATACAACTTTGGGTTCGACGAGGGGCTGGATATGAAGATCGGAAGCATCTCCTGCTCATCCACCAAATCCATCTCCGACACCTCGATAGCGTGCACGATAGGAGAATGCACAGGCTCATGCTCCAACCTCCAGCCCTCCCTGACAGTCTTGGGAATCCAAAACGTGGAGACGAGCCTGACGTTCACGTACCTGCCGCCTCCTGTCGTGAAGTCTTGGAGCTCGCAGGAGCAGGTTCGCTTCGACGTGGGAGGTACCATCACCATCGTCGGGGAGAAATTCTCCGAGAGCTCCGATCGCATGGCCTACGTGGGCTCAACTGAGTGCCTGACTATCATGTGGACCTCCGACACCAGCCTACAGTGCACTGTGAGCCCGGGCAGAGGCTCCTTCCTGGGGGTCAAGGTAAGGGTGGGGTACGGGACAGGCAACCTGTACCGTACCTTCTCCTACTTCCCGGACTGGGTGTCCAACCTTGGGGTGACGGGAAATCCGTTCGGGTGGTTCAACTCCGAGGACTCGGACAAGATCAAGGGCTACGCTAACGACACGAGGAGGGTTCAGTACTGGAGGTCTCGGGCCTCGTCCTCGAGCGGGGTAGAAGTCAGCCTTCAGAGTTACTATGAAACCGCACCTGCCCTCACCCCCCTCAACGTGGTCCAGTTCCAGAGCGGGAAGGAGTTCTTGTACACTGACTACAGGTACAACAATCAGAGCCTCTCTTTACTCCTCCTCTTCTACTACTCCCCTCCCGCAAACACAGGCTTGTTGGAGGACCAGATTCTCCTGGCTACCTCGGTTGAAGGTCCGAGCGAGACTGGGCGACTCGTGCTCTCGATCAACCAGTCCAACGTGATGGCTCTCAGCAGAGACGACATCCCCCTCCAAGAGGTGGAGCTAGTTCCCAACAAGCACAACCAGATCACTTTCAGCATTAGCTCTGACTCTTGTATACTGCGTGTGAACTCGGTAGGGGGTGCATTCAACTGCAGTTCGATCTCCCTTGCCAACATACGGTTTGTCCTCGGCAACCAGAACGGTCTCAACTCGCAGAGTTTCCTGGGCTCCGTGCTGGAATTCGTTATCTACGACTCTGCGCTGGGCGCGAGCGACCTGGCGCAGCTGGAGAGAGCGACTTGCTTGCGGAGAAACGTGTCGACATGTGCGGCGTTGGGGACGAACCCTGGGGCGATCACATGGAGCGACGCGAGCATCAACGTGAAGGAGAGCATCGGGAACGTATCTGTTGTGGTTGAACGAGTCGGGGGCAACGACGGCTGGGCTATCGTGTTCTGGAAGATTGTACCTATCTTCCCGCTACCTCCACCTCCTCTCTACAGCGACAAGTGTGGCACAGGAGCTCTGATCGCCATCAACAGCGAGGGCTGCCCCGACTGCACGTTCTGCAGTCCTGACGACGAGAAGCAATGCTTTGCCTGGTTCCAGTTCGGGTTCGGCGAGAACACTCGGAAGAGCATCAGCGTGCAGGTATGTGACAACATGGTCTTCAACCAGCTCGACCGCATTTTGACCTTCGAGCTCTACGGACTCTCCTCGACCTACCCCATGTCGTTCAACATCTCCGAGATGAACTTCACTATCGTCGGGCCGGACGACATCCAGTGGAACCAGCTGCTGACCAACAGCGTCTTGGCCTCGGGCGAGGAGATTGAGGTGCGAGGGCAAGGCTTCCAAGAGCACGAGAGGCATGTATGTGAATTCACTCCCGACGACACTTCGATGCCCGCAAACACGTCAGTGCAAACCAACGCTACTTGGTTGAACTCCACTTTGCTCCGCTGCTCCAGCTGGGGGGCATGGGAATTTCCGTTGATGTTCGCGCGGCTCCAAATCTACAGAGTCTTGTGGGAAGGAGGGCAGGAGATTCGCAGCCCCCTCAGCTTCTATCCGACTGGAAACGCGTCCGACGTGCTGCAGGTCGTGGAGTACTGGAGGACCATCGAGCCTGAGAGCTCTTCAGCTGGAGGCAGCAAGTTGGTTGTCGTGAGGGGTGCGGGACTCCTGCACTCCAAGAGTTATTCCTGCACGTGGGGCAATGTGTCCGTTCTTGCCACCTTCGTCAACTCATCTACGCTCACCTGCTCTACACCTGTCTGGACCTTACAGTCAACAACAGACTTCAAGCTTGTGAGCTCCTCTCCTATCTCCTACTCTCACCAGAAATCCTCCTATCTCATCTGCCATGTTCCGGCTACAGAGACTCCCGACATCTGCATCACTCAGCAGTCATCCTCGGTAACCTTCACTTTCGAGCGGTTCGTCACAACGGTGTCAACCGCGTCGGCAAGCGTGATGGGATCGGCTAATGTTACAGTCTCAGGTCTTGGCTTCGGCTCCTGCAGATCAGATCTCCTCTGCTCCTTCACAAACCAAGAATCTGACTCAAGTTCACCAGCACACTTCGTCAGTGACAGCGAGCTGGTGTGCGAAACTCCTTTCTGGCCCCACTCAGACAGAGTCGTCAAGTTCTTAGTGAACTGCTCGACCTTCCCGCCGGGCGAGAACTTCTGGAATGCCTACCCTCAAGACAATTCGTTCACCTTCTTGGCACCAGCTCTCTCCCACCTGCTCCCCAACAGTTCTCTTGACACCACTGGCAACCAGCCTCTCACGCTCTACGGCTCGAGCTTCGGGTTGACGTCCAAGTGGTTCAACAACGACAGCAGTCGCAAGGTGACCGTCGGAAGCTCGCAAGGGTCTCAGCTGACCTGGGTGTCGGACTCGAGCTTGACGTTTGTCTCCCCAGCTGGTATCAACTATGACTACGAGGGTCTCAACGTCAACTTGACCCTGGCAAACGCAACCAGCACATTGGAGAACGTCGCCTTCTACAACGATTCAGAATGCTTCCGCTGGGACGTCCCGCTGACTTTCCCCTCGGTGAAGCAGAAGTTGTTGGCTGACGGGATCCTGACGGTCTACGGGAGAGGCTTCGGAACCCTCCAGGACATCGACAAGGTTCGAGTTCTCCTTGATGACGTGGAATGCTCGGATACTCAGTATGTCAGCGACAGCGTGCTGAGATGCGTGATTCCAGAGAGCCTTGCATGCACGGGAGAAGATCAGCAGCTGTACGCGTCTGTCCGAGTTGGTAGCAAAGCTCCGAGGGTGTGTGCTGAAACGAATCACCTGGTTACCCCTCGAGTGTTTGACTTCTCGGGCAACGAGGCGCCGACAGCGGGAGGGACGAATCTGACTCTCTTCAGCAACAACTTTGGGGATCTGGACTACCAGATCGTTCTTGGAGAGACTCGCTGCGAGGACGTTAGTTGGATCAGCAGCACTTCAGTCCGCTGTCTGGTCCCCCCGGGGACAGGCAAAGGAATTGCTATCAACCTTCTGGCATTGAACTGCTCGTTCCCCAACGCAAGCTCTTCCTCCTTTCGGTACGCGATCCCATCGGTGACCACCATCGTCCCCAACTTTGCCGATCGGCATGGCGACACCAACGTCACCATCTTCGGCAGCAACTTCGGAACCACCGACGTTGGAGTCAAGGTCTACACGCAGCAGTTCCCCTGCCAGGACGTTACCTGGGCGTCAGACACGTCGGTCACTTGTACAGTCTCCGTCAACTTCGACGAGACCGTGAGCTTCGTTCCTCCCACCGTCGAGGTGAATGGAGTGGAGGGGACTGGGCCGGCATCCCTTGAGTTCATTGACATGCCCGCTATCAACACCGTAGAGCCTCCCCAGGTCAGAATCTTCCAGGGAGTCCTCAACCTGACTGGCTCTGGGCTCCTCAATTCGACCATTACAGCAGTCCTGCTGGGAAGTACCAGCGCCCCGTCGGTCGACTGGACCAGCGACAGTCAGATTCTCGCCTACGTTCCCCCCGGGATCGGCTCAGAGCAGCAGGACATCGACCTGGAGGTGCGTGGGCTTATCCACGTGAAGAGGCTGGGAGCCTGGAGGTACGAGGCTCCCTACTTACAGTCAATCGAGTACGACTATCAAGCCAGCAAGGCTAAGCTCTTTGGAAGGAACTTTGGAGTGTTCGACCCCTCCGTTCGTGTGCTTGTGGGAGGTACAGAGTGTGTCAGCACCTCCTGGACGTCCGACTCAGCTGTCTCCTGCTCTTTCTCCAGACTCGCTGGGCAAGACTTCGATGTCTCAGTGCAAGTTGCTGACAGCGTGGGAACGCTGTTCAAGGGCTTCAAGTACGCGCCCCCTGCCATCACATCCATCGAGTCTGTAAGGGGAGAGAGCGCGAGTGACTTGCCGCTGCTGCCGGTAGCTGGGCAGTCGACGATCTCCATCCGAGGAGAGAACTTCGGATCTCAGCATGACGAACAGGAGATTCGCCTTGGGTCGACCCTCTGCAATCTTGTGGAATGGACGTCAGACTCCAGCATCCGCTGCGTCAGCCGAGTTTGGTTTGACAACGTCAAGAGTGTCAACGTCTCCATCGCTGTGGGACCTGCCGGTCACCTCCAGCGCAGCGGTTCTATCGACGTCCAAGTCTCCTCCCCGACATGCCAGGTCATCAAGAACGGGTTGGAAACGATAGGTCGAGCTGCAGCCATTGGAAGGTATCTGACTGACCCAGACTTCGGCTCTTCGAGCGACGCCTATCTTGCCTTCTGTGAGATGGGAAACCTAAATCTGGACATAATCTACGGAACAATGGGCACCAACAGGAACAAACCAGTTCCATGGATGTGGTTGGACCCATCGGTCGCTGACACTGTGTCGGTCGCATGCCAGGATCAGTACGGGGCCTCTTGGAACGAAAGCTTCTATCCTACCAACTCGTCGACCTGCTCCTCCATCCTCTCGTGGAGCTCTCGCAGACTTTCCCCAGTGCACGTCGTCTCCTTTGACTCGTTAGGTTCAAGTACCGTGACTTACCTCTCCGGTCAGGTCACAACACCACCCAAGGTAGCCATCGCCGATCACAGCTACATGGCGGCCAACGAATTCCGGCCAATCGCTGAAGAGTACACCATCTTCTTCGTGCTGGAATCGATGCTTCAGAATGCTTCATGTTGGATCTTAGATGATACCGATGTCCACACTGTCCCACCGCATGGGTTCGGCTTCAAACTTCAGGACGGCGAGCTCTCTGCCATCTTCGGGGACCAGGCTGTCGACCTGCGGTCGGGCGTCTTGGGCGACGGAATTCATCTGATCGACCTGACGGTCAACCTAACAACTGTCCAGCTTGCAGTCGATGGGCAGGTGGTGAACGAGACCAATCACTCCGTCACGGACTATCAGCCTGGCCTTGCCAAGCTGCACCTGCTAAAAAGGTCGACCCTCTTCGACGTGCAGAACGACTGCAGCATCGAGCTCGGCGACATAATCCTCTACAACCGCCTCCTCGATTCAGCAGAGATCCGCAACTCCCGCAGGTACCTCTGCCTCAAGTGGAACGTATCCGGATGCACCTCAGCCCCTGCCTACGGCCACCTTCAGTCTGTCAACTCCTCTTACTCCGTCGCAGAGTCGCAGGGCCATGTCAGGATCTGGCTGGAGAGGGTGGACGGTACTGATGGCCCCATGACCATGGAATTCACTTGCTCTAGCGATCAGCCGGCCAATCTGGCATCGCTCAACTACAACCCCTGCTCGGACGCGATTGAGCCAGCGATCCAGTTCGTCGACTTCACGCCCGTGTCAGGGAGCTTGTCGTGGGACCACGGGGAGAGCGGACGGAAATACTTTGACATGCACGTGATCGACAACGGGATCCTGCAGTCAACACGGAGTGTCAATTGCACTGTTGTGCAGCTCTCCCCGTCAACCAACGAGCAGCTCACTGTTCAGGTTCTCATCCTCGATCCCATCGACAGCTGCGACGTCTGTCCCAACACTTCCTGCGTGCGAAACAACTTCAACTGCTCGATCCGGGTTGACTCTCTCAGCCCCACCTTCGGCCCAGCTGCGGGAGGCGCAAACATCACTTTTACAGGCTCAGGCTTCAGGGAGGAAGTGTCCTACGCATGTGAGTTCTCCTCTGCCAACTTTAAGCTTCAGGCGGGTTTGCCGGTCGTGCGTACCGCGGCGACAGCGACCTCGGAGGTGGCAGTGACCTGCAGTATCCCGACATGGCACGAAATGTTCCTCGACGCCTTCGTTCAGATCGTGCTGGCCAGCAACAACTCAAGGTCTTGTGCCAAGGTTCCGTTCCAGTTTACAAGGCCGCAGATCACCGTGGTGGAGCCGTCGGCTGGGAACACAGTGACCTCTACAAACGTGAGGGTTTACGGCTCGAACTTCGGTCAGAAAGGTTCAGACATCCTTGTCACGATCGGGGGCTCCGCCACGTCGACGAGCTGGACGTCCGACTCATCGATGGGAATAGTCGTTCCTCCCATGGTGGGCGTGCACGACATCTGCTGCAGCGTGGGGAACGTACAGGGATGCACTTCGTTCATGAGGCTGGTGGGTTCCCTCTCCGAGACTGACGTCCTCCGACTGGACGGGCAGGATGACGCTTTCGTTCAGGCGTTGACGTCAGTGTTGACGACAGCCCTGTCAGTGACATGGAACAGCATCCATGTGGCGCGCTACAATATCTCCATAGCTGATAGCGTTGTCGAGGTGTATATTGCCTTTTCAACTCCCTCCCCTCCGCAACCATCAGCGACCTTTAAAGTCAGCCTGTCCAACGTCACCATATTCTACTCCATTGCAAGCTCATACCAGCTGACTTTTAGATCAGCCTCTCCCTCCATCAGCCAAATCTTCCCAAGCACATTCCCATCGTCAGTATCTGGAACAGAGCTCATCGTCACAGTAGCCGGCTCGCACTTTGGGGCCATGGACTACTCCCCGACTGCCACTATTGGGCCCACAGCTTGCCTAGTCACCATGTGGATTTCTGACTCTTCCTTGCTCTGCAGCGCCCCCTTTGGCTACGGCAGCGGGACAGTTGAAGTGACCGTTGCCCAGCAGTCATCGTCTAGCGACGTCAAGTTCTCCTACAGGGCGAGCCCAGTCATCGCGACGTCTCAGCCCTCCAACGGCCGGATGGTCGGAGGATTCGAGCTGACGATCATCGGCCAGCAGTTCGGCACAGCAGACAACTCAGCTCAAGTCAAGGTAGGCGGCAAAGACTCTCTTTCGAGCCGCTGGATCTCCAGCACTAGCGTTTTGTGTACGGTGCCCTCAGGCCTGGGTCAGGGGATACCAATTCAGCTGGACTTCGCGTTCGGAAGGACGTCAGCAGCCAACATCTTCTCTTACGACACACTATCGCTGACGGCGGTGACTCCGAGGAACTCTACACCCAACAGCCCAGTAACTTTGACTGTCCTCGGGACGAACTTTGGGATCAAGTCAAACCTGTCAACTGGGTACTCGGTCGACTGCTACCTTGGTGATCAGGTGTCATTCTCCGCCAGCTGGATCTCCGAGTCCAGCTCCTCCTGCTCCTTCGGGCCTCAGAACTCCATCGCCTCCAACCTCCGGCTGAACCTCAACGGCCTAATCGGCTCCATCAGCCCGGCAGCCGGAGGCTTCGCCTACGATGCTCCCGAGATCACTGACGTGCAGGCCGGTTCTGTGCCTCCGGCTGGGGGTGGCGTCGTGTCCGTCTATGGTTCTAACTTTGGGATCAAGGCCCCGCCAGACTTCAGGGCCCTGGTGGGCGATACCTTGTGCTCCAAGGTGCAGTGGAAGAGCGATAGCTCGACAACCTGTGTTGCTCCCGCGGGGACTGGGCACGTTCCGATCTCCGTCATACGATGGGGGATAGTGGGAAAATCTTCTCCTCTCCTGTCTTACAACCCTTCCTCCATCAGCGATATTCATCCCAGCAACGCTCCTGTCATCAACGATGCTGTTATCACCCTTCTAGGGCAAGGGTTCGGCCCAGAGCAAGGGAACCAGTCCCTGGTCTACGGGTCGCAGGTGACCGAGTGCAGTAGCTGGACGTCTGATACGTCGATGGGCTGCCTGCTCCCTCCAGATGTCTCTGGCAACCAGTTCTTTTACCCGCAGGTCTCCGTGGGTTCCATTCTGAGCAACTTCTCGGACCATGCCTTCTCCTTCGACCTAGCCGTCGTCTCGAGCCTGAAACCAGCCTACGGGTCCATCGGAGGAGTGCCTATGCTCACTGTGCTGGGTAACAACTTTGGGACTGCGGAGCCGCAGGAGGTGGTCGGAGACTTCGGAGGAATCAGCTGCTTGAAGCCGAGCAACGTGGCCCAAAAGGGACTCGACTGGATCTCAGACTCGTCGCTATTGTGCTCCCTCCAACCAGGAAGCGGTCAAAACTTGCCGATGCACCTCAACATCGACTCGGTTCCCTCCAACGCGGGGGATGTCGCCTTCCAGTATCTCCGAAACCCTCAGGTGACTGCGTTGCAGTACTCGGGAACGTACCTGCAGACAGGAGGGGCGAACGTGACTGTGTTGGGCAAGGCGTTTTCGATCTACAACAACGCTCAGAAGCAGTATGTGAACGGAGGATTCACTTGTCGTGTCGGCAACACTCTGGCCTTGGACGCTGCATGGTCGTCAGACACATCGGTATCTTGCCTGGTGGGCCCTGGGAGCGGACAGGACCTGTCAGTAAGCGTCGAGGTCTTGGGCTCCTTTGCAACGATCTTCCAGGCCTTCTCTTACCTGCCTGCCCCGACGATTACTGCCATAGAGCCCGACCATGAGATCTTAACCCCCGGCAACACCATCACCATCAACGGAAACAACTTCGGATTCAAGGATCCGACCCCTGTTGGCTACGTAGAGGCTACAAGGTGCACACAGACGTTCTGGGTGGCCTCGACCTCTATCACCTGCGTCCTCCCGCAGGCTGAGCTTGTCGACGGCTTGTCAATCCGAGTTGATGTCGATGGACAGAGCAGCACGCTTCCTAACGCTCTCAACTACAGCGGGACGGGGCTGGTGAACCAGTTCGGGTTCAGCTTCCCCCAGCCGCTCATATGGCTCGATCCCAGGCGATCCTCCACGGTGAAGAGGGAGGGCTCACTAAGTCAGGTGCAGTACGTGAAGGAGTGGAAGCCAAGATTCACTTCGGGAACGACGGCAACCGAGGACCCGTTCACCTTCTTGCAGGACTCTATCGTCCAGCGACCCCAGTACAAGGATGGCTTCTTGCGCTTTGACGGGATGAACGATCGAATGCTCTCCAACAAGCCGCTGTACCGCCCGAGAAACGAGATGACGCTCTTCGTAGTATTCAGGGCCGCCCAGAGCAAAAGGGGAGCCTCAAGCGTTTGTGTAGCAAGGCCAGTAGTCGCTGTACTGAGGATCGACGGCAACGACTACATGCGCATCCAGTCTGAGAACGATTATATCTTCCCCGTCCCCAGAGGATCCAACCCTCAGTTCTGGATCTACAGCCCCAGCGGCAACACCAGGATCTTGCTCTCCTATGTGAGCATAACGAATGTCTCAGCCGTTGCAAACGAGCACCCCGCATACTACGAGGTCAAGGCTCCCCCAGGCACGAGCTACCCGGACGTCTCTGGCGAGGGTTACTTTGCGGTTCCCTACGGCATGGATTCTGCCTGTGCCCCTGGCTGGCTGCTGAGCGACAATCCTATCGGGAAGTCGTATGCTGGTGGAGGGTTCGGCGTCTACATTGACAAGAACCAGCTGGTGCGACCTGTGGCCAAACAGGACGTCACGCTCGTTTCTCAGACTCAGTTGACTGACGGTTGGCACATACTCACTGTGAGTATGAACCTTGAGATCCCCAACAAGTTCTATCGGCTGTACGTCGACAACAGCCTTGACAAGGGCTTCGATTACGACGAGGCTTTCCTAAGTTCTTCCGAGGTGATCAGTCAGGACCAAGACGTCAGCAACCCGGTCCTCCCCTTGGCTCTGGGATCCAGGAGCACTGGCTTCTCCGATGCGGACAAGGCCTACTTTCACGGGGACTTGGGTGAGATCGTTATGTACAAGGAGGCCTTGAGCGAGCAGAATCGGGACAGGGTGTTCCGTGCCCTCTGCATCCGATGGCGTCCGTCCCTCTGCAGCCCCCCCGGGTTTGGGGGCAACTTTACCTTCACTTGGATCAACTTTGCCAGGATGAGCATTGTCAAGGACGTCAGCCAAGTGCCCGTTGCTTCCGTCTCCCGCACAGGGGGGAGCGATGGATACGCCTCCTTCTACCTGGAGCTGAGGAACACCTCAGCATCAGACGCTTGCTGTACCCTGACGAGGCTGAAACTTGAATGGGCTCATGGCGACACTGCAGCAAAGGAGCTGACGTGGCCGGACCTTGATTTCATCACGAGGTCGATGGGGGTCAGGGAACTTTCGCGATCCCTTATAGTGAACTTGAGAGAGTTGTGGACAGATTCCATCGTTCACACTGAGCAGACTGTCATCCAGGTTCAGAACGACGTCCCGTACATCGACCAGGTCCAGCCCAGCGTCTCTACCACTCAGGGCGGGGTCACCATCACCATCGTCGGCGGCAACTTCGGAGACAGCGACACATACGGCTTGAAGCTCCCCTTCACTCAGCCCTCGCACGTGGAGGTTCGCATTGGAGGAACGGTGTGCGACTCTCCTCGTTGGATCTCGGACTCGAGCATCGTGACCTCGTCACCTAAGGGGGGTCATACTGAGTTCTCCAAGACTGTGGAAGTACACATCGACGTCGGCTGTCCTTTCTATGAGAACCACTTCTTCGGCTGCAAGAGGACCAAGTCTGTCGCCAACGCAAGCTTTCAGTATCACAGCCCGGTAATCCAGAGCATCATCCCAGTAGACGACGTCGGGCTGCCAACAACACCGGTCATCACCGTCATCGGCTCCAACTTTGGCTTCTCCCCGACCAACACCAGCATCACTGTCGGCAGCACAGCCTGTGCGGAGAGCACTTGGTACTCCGACACTTCCTGCATCTGCAACGCTCGCAAGGGCAGTGGCAGCTTGCTGCCTGTCAGCGTCTTGCTCGAGGACAAGACAACAGGCACCTTGCCCTCCTCCTTCTCCTACCGCCCTCAGATGGTGATCGAGCGGGTTCGGTACGCCAACTCTCCGACCACAGGCTCCGTCAACATCACCATCTTCGGTACTCAGTTCTCCGTGATCAACCTGAACCCTAAGGTTCAGGTCGGGTCCACCGAGTGTATCACCTCCGATTGGATCTCCTTCACCTCTCTAGCCTGCAGGGTCTCAGGAGGGATCGGGGTGGGGCTGTCAGTAACAGTAGGAAACGACGTCTCAGACGATGTTGTGCTTGCGAACGTGTTTTCGTACAATCAGCCCATCATAACAGCCATCGTTCCCGTCCATGGTCCCATCGTAGGCCAGAACGTGACGATCTACGGAGCAAATCTGGCAGAGAACACGGACTCGATCGTCGAGGAGTTTGCTAGCCATGGGGAAGAGTTTGCTGGGCTCGACTGGGTGGTGGAGGGTCGTAGATACGTGGTTCCCGCCGACTGGTTCACGTTTGATGAGCCGCGAATCGACTCGATCGCTCCGAACTTCGGGCCCACGTCGGGAGACTTCAACACGACGATCAAGGGCCAGAACTTCGGTTCAGAGAGTTGGATGAACCTGACGGTCAAGGTGGGGAGCAGCCGCTGCTCGACTCTTGTATGGACTAGCGATTCTTCCATCATGTGCAATATGGCTGCAGGGACGGGAACCGAGCGCAAGATAGTCATCGCAAGGAACAAGCACGTCGGGACTTCAGAAGTCGCCTTCAGCTACTCTGCGCCTGTTGTCTCAGCTGTCAATCCCACCAACATCCCGCGAATGACGTCCCACCTTGTCCTCACTGTGTCTGGGTCAAACTTCGGCAGGGATACCGACGACGATCTCGTCGCAAGTGTTGGGAACTCGCCCTGCACCGTTGAGGACCGGACTGACACTCGCTTCCACTGCAGGGTACAGGCTCTGACTCTGACTCAGTTTGACATATCCGTTGAAGTGACCGGGCAAGTCGTCAACAACAGCTTGACGACTTTCTCTTTCGACCAGCCGAAAATCTTGTCGCTGAGCTCGTACGCTGGACCCAAGTCGGGCAACTACCCGGTTCTCATCAACGGCATCAACTATGACGTGAGCCCCCCTCAAAACTTGTCGCTGTCCATCGGCAACACTACCTGTATGAGTTCAGGGTGGGTGTCAGACTCTTCGCTGGCCTGCCGCAGCCCGGCAACCAGCTCCATCCAAGAGGGTTTTGTCTCGGTGTCTATCGGGACTTTTGACCTCAAGAGCTCTAGAGCTTTCTGGTTCCTCGAAAGACCTGAGCTCACTGGAATCAAGGCGGAGAACAAGACCACTTGCACAGACAAACTCGTCAACGTGACCCTCTCCGGCAGAAACTTTGGAGAGCGTGAGGAGCATTTGAAGAACATTCTGATCGGACTTCATCCTTGCAGCAACCAGACGTGGATGTCTCCCTCTAAGCTCTCGTGCCTCGTTCGTCCAGGTCTCGGCAGGTGGGTAGATGTCTACGTCGAGACCTACGGCGGCAACGCGACGCTTTCACGAGCATACGACTTTGAATGTGCGCCCAACATCACCAACGTCCACCCATCGCCAATTGCAGCGAAGGGAGATCAGAACGTGACCGTCACGGGAGTCAATCTCAGGCCCGGCGATGACACGTTCTCGCTCCGGATCGGACAGACTTCCTGCCTGTCAAGCCTCTGGACCTCAGAGACGTCCATGCTCTGCACGTCCCCCGAAGGCTTCGGGCGAGGCCTCAAGGTGATCGCAGAGATCAACAGGCTGACGTTCGAGAGCGTCGCGTCTTTGGACTACTCGTACCCCTGCCTCTCTTCCAGCCCCCAGGCGTCCACCCCAATCCGCACCGATGGAGGCGAGAATCTGATTTTCCACGGGACAAACTTGTTAGCCCTGCGACACGTATCTTTCGAGATATTCGTAGGACCGTTCCAATGCGAGGATGCGAAGGTGATTGCAGACTCCACCTTGTCCTGCAACACAACTCGAGGGTTCGGGCACGACCTTGAAGTCAAGCTGATAGTAGGCGGTCAGGACACATGGCAGTACTGCCACGATGCCGTCAACAAGATCTACTTCTCCTATTCCTTGCCAATCATCTCCGGGGTAGAACCCCAGCAGGGGCCGAGCTCAGGTTTCTCGACGGTTTCAATCACGGGCAGCGACTTTGGAAGTTCCAGCATCGTGAATTTGACGGCATTCATAGGTAACACCGCCTGCCAACAGTCCAGCTGGATCTCGAGTACCTCCATCACCTGCACTACAGCAGCTGGGGCCGGTCTCAACCAGAGAGTGATGGTTGATTTCTCTGGGACCAGCGCCGAGGTCGAGGATGCGTACAACTACTCCTCCCCCACCTGCCGGGTCGCAATGAAGCTGGCTGGGACTCAGACGCCGTCCTACTTCTTGATCGACGACAGGAACGCGTCGAGCCTCGTTCTCTGCGAGAGGCTGCAAGAGATGAGCGTGGTCAGGGTGCTGGGGCTCAAGAACCATACTCCCATCGCCTGGTTGAGCACCCAAGTGGTATCGAACTACCTTGAGACAACCTTGTCTCACGTCGGCGAGCAGCTGGTCGTCTACATCAAATCCTGGCAGTCCTACGTCGGAGATGCCGCGTTCTCGCCTCCTTCCGACGTCGCGCGGCCAACACTGACGGTCGACGGGACCGTTCGCTTCAATGGGGTGAACGAAATCCTCCAGAGCAACCTTGAGAGGAAGGGGCCTCGGTTCACTGCCTTCGTCGCCTTCCGCGCGGACTGGAGCAGCCGGGACGGCTGGTGCCCTCGGGACTTCGGGGTGGGAGGAACGGCGTGCGCTCCCGGGTGGCTGCTGAGTGACAACAGCGTTACGAACTCTGAGACACCGGCCGGGTTTGGGATTTTCATCGGGTCAGAGCGATACATTCAGGCTGTGGTTGGCAACTACTCCGGGTTCTACTCGGTGGACAGGCTGGATCTCAACGACGAGATGCATGTGATCTCAGTGGAGCTGACGGAGACCAATGTCAGGCTCTGGTTAGACGGGCGCGAGCAGCCGAGTGTCGACAGCTCGTTCTTGCACCGCATGCCGCTGTCATCGACGATCAACGTGACCCTGGGGGGTCGAGGGACCCACGTGGTGGATGCTCAACTGCACCCTGAGGCCCGAGACTACTTCCATGGCGACATAGCGGAGGTTGTTCTGATCGATGACTTACTGTCGGAACAGGAGCGCAAGGTGGTGCAGAGGTCCCTGGTCGCACGTTGGATGCTACATAGCAACGCATTGGGCGCGTCGTTGGACCTCTCAGTCCCTTCGCAACCTGTCGAGGGAGACAACATCCTGATCTCGATCCTCAGGAATGAGGGGACGGACGGATTTATCTCCGGCACGTACACGATTTCCTATGAAGCCACCGTGATCCACGGCGAGTTCCACTGGTACCATGGCGAGTCAGAGCCGTTCGTGATCTTCGACGGGGTCATCCTAGACCATGTCTACACAGCTGGAGACATCCTGGTCAACGTCAACCTGACAGTCCTGGAGAACGAGTACCTAGTGAGGAAAAAGTTTGTCAGCAAGGCCTTCTCCATCAAGAACGTCGACTCGAGGATTTCCCAGCTGACCCCGGCCAATGGCCCAGCAACGGGGGGGACGCTCATCACCATTGGGGGGATGAATCTCAAATGCGCCTCGGGGTCAGGAGCTTGCAATGCCCAGAGGAACTACACAGTTCTCCTTGGAGGCAGGGAGTGTACAGATCTATACTGGTTCTCCGAGCACGCCCTGACCTGCAAGACTCCTCCTGGGTTCGGGCGAGACGTCAAGTCGCAGTTCTACGTCAACTCAGCTTGGACGGAAGTTGTCCCGTGGTTCAGCTACGACGAGCCAGTCTTCTCCTCCCTCCACGTCAGCGAGTTCCGTCTCAACCTCACAGGTGAGAACTTCGGGTCCAGCGCTGCCTGGAGCCATGTCGCCATCGTCGGCTCAACGGTCGCCGAGACCACCCGATGGGTCTCAGACTCTGCCCTTGAGGTCCTAGTCAGCCCCGGCATCGGCAAGGGGCACCCGGTGCTCCTCGGCATAGCCCAGAGTTCGTTCAACACCAACTTCTCCTACTCCTACTTGAACCCTCAAGTTTCCAACCTGGCCCCATCCTACCAGAATGGAACTCTCCCCTACGTGGCTGTCCATGGCAAGTACTTTGGAGCCGCAGACTACTCTGCAAGAGCCTTCGTTGGACCGTCTGCCTGCTCCTTAAGCGTCTGGACCTCGGACTCTTCGCTGAGCTGCCATGTGCCTGCCGGGGTGGGATCAAATTGTCTGTCGGTCAAGGTGGGAGAGGACGAGTCAATTTGCACCCACAACTTCACGTACCTTGCTCCTCCTGTCATTCATAGTGTCAACGTCTCTTGGAATGTGTCCTCCCTGGAGTTTGACAACCTGACCGTCCCAGCTGTCGGGTTGCTGGTAGTGAACGGTCAGAACTTCGGCTTCTCGGAGACGGAGGTCCGCGTGCAAGTCGGGGAAACTCAGTCTGCTCGGGCTGTTTGGACGTCGGACTCGTCTATCCTGGCGTACATCCCACCTGGGGTGGGAGCGAACCTGACTGTGACTACCTTTGTCTACCTGCAGTCGGCTACATCCGAGAAAACTTTCAGCTACCTGCCTCCTGAGATCAACTACCTCAGCCCGAAGGCTGACCCACGCAACCAGTCCTCAAGCACCATCTTCGGTCGGTGGTTTGGGTACAGCGACTACTCGGCAACGGCCTCCATAGAAGGGCAGCCGATCCAGACATTCTGGATATCAGATTCAGCGATGGCGGCGCACATTCCTGCTAGACAGGGTCCCTTCCATGCTAAGAGCAGCGTTCGTGTTGATGTCGCGCAGCTGACTGGCAGCTTCGTCGGTCAGGTTTACCGGCTGCCGTCGATCGAGTCCGTTCAGGCCCATGCAGAGTGCAACGAGACATTGGAGATTGCTCGATCTACAGTCGTCGACATCGTTGGATCGTACTTTGAGCCAGGGATCGAAGCGTTCGTTGGCTCGACACGTTGCATCTCAACAACGTTCGTCTCAGACACATCAATCTTCTGCAAGGTAACACCTGGAACAGGAAAGTCCGTGAAGGTTGAGATCAACATCGAAGATCACAACTCTAGTCTGACCCATTCCTTCACCTATGAAACCCCCTACGTATTCGGTCTGGATCCTAATCATGGACCCGCAAGGGGAAATTTCTCTGTGAACCTTCTAGGAGATTACTTTGCAGAGTCAGACACGGCTGAGACAGGAGGATTGAAGTATAGCATCGGCGAAACTGTCTGCTCACCTTTGACCTGGATCTCAACTACGAGCATCTCCTGTACAGTCGGTGCTGGGATAGGCAAACACCATGAGCTGACCTTGGCTCTCAACTCCTCTGGCCTGAACGCCTCCTGCTACCGACCAGTCTTCTTCTCCTACGACGCCCCTCTGGTCCGTCGCTTGCAGCCTGTCTACGGGTCGGTGGAAGGTTACAAATTTGTTACCTTCATCGGGAGCAACTTCGGTGTTGACGACCTTCATCAACTGTCGGCGACCATCGGCGGTACCTCATGCTTGCAAGTGCAGTGGCAGTCTGATTCTTCCATCGCATGCCAGACGGCACCAGGAGGAGGAAGGGAATTACAAGTGTCGGTTACCGTTGCAGGCCTGTCCACCATCCCTTCCTTAGTGAACTACACCTATCTCGAGTTGCCCCACGTCTCCTCCATCCAGCCGCCCCGCCTCGACCTTGTCGATCAGAGTCAGATCACCATCGTTGGCAACCACTTCGCACAGGAGGGATTCATCCCATCGGTCAACATCGGCAGTCAGAGCTGTGCAGTCCTCCAAGCCGAGCGGACGAGCATCATCTGCGAGCCGCCCGCTGTCCTCAACAACGGTCCTTGGACAGTGACGGTGCATCTAGATGATCGCACGTCTGACGCTTTGGTAGTGCAGCAACAGATCCCAACCATCGACTCCGTTCTGTGCACAGTCGTGAACCAGGGGCAGAAGACGGAAATCACTCTTTATGGGAGGAACTTCGGCACCGGAGGGCTCTCGTTCTCTACAGTCTACATCAACGAGGAGAGTTGCCCTACCGTCATCTGGATATCCGACAACATGATCAAGTGCATCGTCTCCAAGATCGTGATGAGGAAGTCGTCGGTACAGCTGCGCTACTATGACGAGTTTGGAGATGTAATGTTCTTCGAGCCTCTGGTGCAGGCAATCAGCTTGTCCAACAAGGGTTCGGTCTCTCAACTGCTCTCCCTCGATGAGTTCACTGGCTCAACTCACGAGCTGCGCAAGATCGCTCCTGTGTGCATGTCCCATGGGAACATCGCGGCAGATCCGCTGGGAGGAAGACTGTTCTGCATGATGCAGGACTTTGAGCGGCATCCTGACTTGCTTACGATCTCCTTGAACATGTCGTTTGCAACGTCAACTGTCTCCTTAGCCATTAGCTCTCGCGTCTCCAACGACCTGCAGGACCTGCGCAACGTCACAGTCACAAACTTAGAGTTTGACGTGGTCTCAAGCCGCTTGTTCGCCATGGCCATCCCCCGCCTTTGTGACAAGTCATTTTTCATCTCCATCAACGTCACTGACGGAACTGTCGCCGTCCTGGCGTCTGTCCGGGGCGTGCCGGTCCCCAACCTCCGAGCTCTCGACCCTGTACACAAAGTGTACTACGGGCTGATAGAGGATGGAACGGACCAGGTGTTCTTCGCGGCGAGCACGGGTAACAAGGTGGGATCGGTTTGTGAGATGGCAGGAGGAGCATGTCAGATCGTTTCCCCTGGACAATCCGCTTGTACAACCTTCACCAGGAGCAGCGAGCTTCTGCTGGAGCAGGACGCGAAGGTGCTGTGTAGGAACCTGAGCTCTTACTGCGACTACTACGAGTGGAACGGGATCCTGCAAACCTTCGAGATGAATCAGCTGAATGGAACCGACGCTTGCAACGGGCCCAAGATCGTGTACGCGAATCGATGGCAAGGGATATCAGCGATGACGTTTGACCTGACAAGGGATGCCTTGCTGATCGTAAGAGAGGACGTGCTGGGCCGAGATAGAGTCAGGAAGCAAGACAACCTTGCGATCCTGCTCCTGGACGTTTCCTTTCTCTTCACCTCCACAGCAAACTTCGTTGCTACTGATCAGAATGTGTTAGGTCAGTGCCTCCGACTCAGTGAGTCTCAGATGTCGCCGTCTGATTGGGCCGTCGACTACACCCGCACCATCACAACCTTCAGCGCAAGGGAAGTGTCGAGTGACTCGTACTCCTTCCTGTTCAGCAGCCATCTCTTCCTCTTCAAGGAACTCGGGACGATGCGGGCAGTCGCCTACGAAGAGAACTTCAAGAGCTTCGAGTTCCAGATCGAGGACCTTGGATTCCAGGCGATTATCCCCCTTGACGACCTAAACCTCCTCCTCACTCCCTCCGTCAAGAATGTCATCCCTCCCTGCCTCAGCCCCAACGGAACCACCACCGTCACAGTCTTCGGCAAGAATTTCGGCTTCGCCGACACGTCGCCCAGGATTTCCATCGACGGAAGGGAATGTTTACATTCCAAATGGATATCCAACGAGCAACTGGTGTGTGAATATGCGCCTGCAAAGGATTCAGGCAGTATTCTTACCTGCGCGAATATGAAGATCGATTTCACTCACTACGACATTCCTGTTTACTTCCACAACCTGAGGTACTCCCTTAACGGAGCATCTTCCCTCTGTCAGCAGTGCATGTCAGGGGCAGCTTCCGACCAACCCATCGAGATCTACACGTGGGAGAACAGCGGGAGGGTCGACGTCAAGCTGGCACCGGCTCAGTGTGGGGTCATAGCTGGAGAAGGCCAATTCAGTCTCAACGTCTCTGAGGCAGTTGGAAACTTGGACCTGTTGATCTATGACAGCGTCAGAATCTTTTCTGACAACTGCAGTCTGACGTTCTCCTTGCACTCCCTACAGAACGGTCGGATCGAGTTTGCTGCTCCTGTCATCGGAACTACCCTCATCATCTACGCGTCTCCCATCAACAACCCTCCAACCCTCCTTCCGGCTCAAACCGAGCTCTCCCTCTGCGAGACTCTTCCGGTCGAGACTTCACTCACCCACTCTGTGCCTTTCGCAGTTCACAATGGCGGCCCCGACGAGAGCTCGCAGCAGCTGACAGTCACTTTGACGCATTCAGACGTGGGGGCGCAGGCCCTGGAGAATGTGCAGTACACTATGAACAGCTCTGCTCTCCTCGTTACCTTCAGAGTCAAACCTGGCTTTGCGGGCACGGCGTCAATTTCTGTGGGCGTGCAAGACGACGGTGGACTTGGGAGCGGTTTGCCCTTTACCCCTCCAGCCTGCCCTGAGAACGAGCGGTATGTCGACTTCCCTTCTCCTTGCAACTGGGACAGAGCAAACGCAAGCACGATCTTGATCCACGTGGCCAAGTACAACGCGCAGCCGACGTTCGCGTTCAACCAGCAGGCTCGCTTCAGGGCTGAGGACCTCACGGGTAAAGTGACGAGCGCAGACTCGTCCGGTCACCTTGAGATGCCCGAGGGCCTGGGGATTGTGTTGGTGGAGGACTGGCTGGTGAACGTGTCGCAAGGGTCTCCTGACGAGGCTTCACAGATGCTTTCGTTTGCGGTGGTTCCTCTCTCTTACGCTCCGGCTGAATCAGGGCTGGAGGTGCCTCCTGTGCTGCTCGCGAACAGAAGCTTGCAGCTGGTGACTAAAGCCCGCATCGACAGCCTGACGGCAACCTCTCAGTTCGTGATCATGCTGACTGACAGCGGAGATGCTCATTGCGGAATCAACCAGAAGAACAGAACTATAACGGTCACCGTCAACTCCGTCAACCGCCCTCCTCTCTTCTCTCTGGACCCTGCTTACAGCAGCGTGGTCCGCAAGGAGGATGAGTGCGGATCGGCCAACCCCTGTAGGATCGAGTCGTTTGTGACCAACGTTTCATCGGGGGCGAACGAGTTCTGGCAGACAGTGACGTTCCACGTCGAAGTTGAGAGCTCCGTCATATTCCGATGCTCAAACACCACCATGTTCGATAGCATCGAGGTCGACAACACGAGACGGGCCAGTCCTTACCTCGACCGCAACGGCACCTTGTTCTTTGCCATCCGTCCAGGCTGCAGCGGGAGGGCCGGCATCAAAATTTTGCTCTTCGATACCGGGGGCACCGAAAACAGGGCAAGGAATGTGTCGATGCCGGCGTATTTCAACCTGACGATTAGCACAACCCTGTATGCACCAGAGTTCAGCATCGCCTGTGACCAGTCTTACCCTTACGCATGTATGTATGAGCAGGGTGTCCCGGTCGCCGACAAGACTTGTCTCAACTCGACGGAAACGGTGTTACAAAACTTCATCTCTCAGTATTCCAGCCAAAACCTGGAGAGCTTGCAGACGTTCTCATTCAGCGTGCTGGTCACAAACCTTCCGACGGAGGCGTTCGACGTTTACCCCCACATCGACCTCGCCAACAAGTCCCTGGCGTTCCGCATGCACAGGGAGTACCAAGGGATCATCGCGATGGTTGTGGTCTTGCAGGATGGGAGCTTGCTGCAGTCAAACTCCTCCTTCCTCACCAGGTGTGTCGAGATACCCAAACCGATCTCGTTCCAGGTCCAAGAGCAAATCTCCATCTCCGAGCACCAGACTTCCTACGGGCCGTCTCCCTTCGTGACGCAGATCGTGTCTGAAGGCCGCGTCCCTCCCGGGAGCTTCAAGGTGGAGCAGGTTGAAAGTTTCCCCCCGGGTCTGATCACTAGCGGGCCTTCCGTCAATTGCTCCGAGGTTCCCTGTCTTACTGGCTTCCTGCGCTTCGACTCCGCTCCCTTCCGGTTCGGAAGTGCGAAGTTCAGTATCTCCTTCTATGACTTGCAACAGAACCTGCGGTCGCCTGTCTTGTTCTTCACCATCAAAGTACAACCGTTCAACAATCAGCCTTCCTTTGCTTCCAACGAGACCCTGGACGTAAACGAGAATTCTTGGTGCATCGAGATCGAGGCCGGTGTCTGCGACACCAGTTTCCTGTTCAGCGAGTACCGGCTGCTGCACCTTCGAAGGAGGTTCGCTCACAACATCTCAATCGGCGATCCCTACGAGGTAATGCCGTACCACACAACCGTCGATGGCGGCATCAACATCAGCACCAACAGCAACTGTCCGGCCGGCCCTTGTTGCTTCCAGAGAGTCACGTTCGTCGTCCAAGATGCAGATTCCTCTGCTTCTTCAGCTCTGTTCCTGTCGCGCCCGCAGGTCTTTCCCGACGGGACGCTGCAATTCGCCCTCAAGGAGGATGTGTACGGGCAAGCGACCTTCTACGTCTCTCTGAAGGACGAGGGCGCTTGCTCGTCCAACTCAAGTTACCTCCTCGACCTGGCGCCGACCCTTCCGCCCAAGGCCTCGGAGCAGAGGGTTTTCACTATCGTTGTACACCCTGTGAATCGCCAGCCCTCCTTCCAAGTCAAGACTCGAAGGCTCTCCGTCATCCCGTACAGTCTGCCCCGATACATCCCCAACTTCTTCTTCAACATCTCTACGGGACCTCCGAGCGAGGGCTATCAAACTTATTCCTTCCACATCTTCGTGGATGAACTTTTCTCCCCCCTGTTCTCTCCCCCCGGCCTGCCTTCATACAGGTACAGCAACAACAGCCTACTGTTCTCCGCGTGCATGAAAGCGCCGAACCGCACAGTTGTCTTCAACGCTACCGCCACGATGAAGGACTCGGGAGGCAGGAACCTGACGCAGCTTCGTGACCTCCTGCTCTTCTACCCCATGGACGAGCTTTCTGTAGAGCTGGAGTACACATTCTTGAGCTCGGAGCATGTGGAGACGTCTCAGTTGCAGTCATGGAGACAGCAACAGAACGCGTCTCTCTCGCGTAGAATGGGACATGCCATGGTTGAGTTTCTGGAACATGTCTGGATCCTCGGAGGGTACGAGATCAACTCTCCCCTGGGCGACTCTTACCAGTCCGACGTCTGGCAGTCGACTCCTTGCCCGGTCAACTCCACAGCCTCTTGCCTGCGATTCCAGCTAGTCACTGGGCAGGCTGGCTGGATGCCCCGACACTCGCATGCGGTCACCGTCTTCAAGGAGAGGCTGTGGCTGATGGGAGGATTCTCAGAGGAAGGGCACTCGCTCAACGACGTCTGGAGCAGCTCCGACGGGGTTGTGTGGCGCCAGGTGTCGACGAGCGCTGCCTGGGGCCGGAGGTTCTCCTTCGGTCTGGTGTCAACAGCATGGTACGAGGGGGGCGAGTGGCACTTCAGGATGGTGCTGGCCGGTGGCGCGTCCTACCGAGGGCTGGCAAAGCTCAGGTACAACGACGTGTGGACAACGGAGGATGGGGATAGCTGGACCCTCGCAAGCTCAGCAGCTCCTTGGAGTCCCAGGCACAGTCATGGCATGGTAGCCAGCGCGCTCCTCGGCGCTTGTCCGCAGATCTGGTTGATGGGCGGGGAGGGTGACGACTTGTACAACGATGTCTGGCTCAGCACCAACGGCTCAGCCTGGCAGCTGGTCACCGGCAACGCTCCTTGGGCGAGGAGGAGAGGTTTTAGCCTCCTCGCCTTCCAGGACTCGCTGCTTGTCATAGCAGGACACGCGCAGAAAGAGTTTGAGGGAGGTACGGATGGCTTCTTGCAGAGCGACATCTGGCAGTCCAAGGACGGGGCTGACTGGGTTGAGGCAGCCGCTCTTGCTCCGTTCCCTGCTCGAGCATACTTCGGAAGCACGACAGTCATGGGGCAGAGGATCGTGTTGTATGGAGGCAGGGGAGAGCTCGACATTCTCGACGACGTGTGGGTGTTGGCGCACAGCGGTTAGGAGGAGTATCGACCATGCTCTGATTAGTCCATCGATCGATATTCGGGTGTTCTCTGCCTAGAAATCCAAACCTTTTTATTCATAACAGGCATTGAGTAAATTCATTGAAAAATTCGTATGTACATTTCTTGGTCTCTCTCATCCGTAGCATGTATGGTCGCAACGCACCGAAACCGCATCGACTTTGACCTCAGTTACAATCTCCGAAGCCTTCCTGAAGCATCGTAATATTCTTTTTTGTTCAACACCATGGAGATAGCTGCTTGCAAACACAACAACTGTTTCTTTCGCGACGGTCCAGCACAGTCCAAGGCTCTTTTCGGCAGGGAATCGTAGTCTTTCGTACTGAAACCTTTGGATCCGTACAGCAAGTATACCCGTGTGTGTACTACCCCACCCTCTAAGTTTTGCACGTCTTCTGATACGACTGCTTGGAGCCAAGTGCTGACCCACCCACGGTCAAAAGGCTTTCAATTACTGAGCCTGCCTCAGTAGACGATACCTCAGGTAGGCAGCAGCTGCCGCAAGGGCTTGAATCGGAAAGCCGGAGCCTCCGGCCGGGCCGGCTACGACCCTCACGGCCGGGCACGGTTTCACGGCGATGTCACTCATCATGAGTCATCATGGCATGGCCGGGCATGGCTGAGCCTGCCATTGTCAGGCTCAGCAGTGACTCACCGTCGCACCGCAGTCGGACTCGGAACGGAGGGCGGCCGCGGCGGCATGTACGGCACAAAGTCAGCATCACGGGTGACCGGAGGCTCCGGTATTCATAAAAAAAGCTCTCTTTATGCACTGAGTCACGAAATGCAGCGTTTTAGCAACGATGACAGTCAGCTACGGTATAAAATGAAGCCTGTTTTTATGATGGCATGAACAGTCGGATGATGATCATCGGATTTACCGTCACGGACGGCTGATCGTCGCTGGCAGGAGGGGCCCCCCGGCCGGCCGCGGGGGCTGGTCAAGCCTCCTTCAGTACTCTCCTGATTGTCCACGTACTGATTTTTAACTTACTACTTTGAGTAAAACTCGGATAGTTGAAAGATAAGCCGCCGGGCTGGCCCGGGCCCGGCCGACTCGGACTGCGAGGCAACTTCACCTGACTCGGCAAGTACCGCCGGGGTGACGGTGTCAGAGTGAATTTTTAACTTATCTTTGAGTAAAATTGGAGTCAGAGTCAATACCACAGGCTCGGTTTGACACCGAAGTTCGGCATGGTGGCGTGATCCTATCAAGCCATGGAGATGGCAGAAGAATGGGGAGAAGGAGGAGGTAGATGGGAGCGAGACTGTCAGACTGATGGACTGAGGACAGATAGAGGGCGGGCAGAGGCAGAGGAGAAGAGGATAAGGTGGATGAGAGACCACCTCGACGACCTGCGATCTGTCGCGCTCGACTCCAAGGAGGTTCTGGCAGCATCCGACATGTCAAGGGCAGTACACGATCATGTTGTGGACACACAACATGAGATGTCACATCGGGAGGCTTCGCTCAAGAGGGAGATTCAGGCCCACAAGCTGTTCCAGCAGCGTCTTGAGCAGCAGCTCATGAACCTGAGGCAGGAGAAAGAGGCGCTGCGGCTAGAGGTCAATCTGCTGCGGAGGAGGCTTGAGGAGCAGGACCAGGGCAAGGCACTGCTAGCAGAAGACATGAAGAAAGGACTCCTGCAGCAGCGACAGCAGCTCAGCATTACAGACGAGTTGAACAGGGAGCTGGAGCAGCAGCGGAAGGCTGCAGCAGAGGGGGAGCGGGAGCTGCTAAAGGTGAAGGCGCACGTGCGCGAGCTCCTCTTGGTTCAGAAGCAAGAAAGAGATGAGCTTGCAAGGATGATGTCGCAAAATCAGAAGCTACAAGATGCAAACCAGCAGCTTGCGAGCGACCTGCGGTATGTGAATCACCAGCTTCAGGCAGGTAGAGTTGAGCAGGGAGCCATGGAAGCGCAGCTGCATGTGTTGAAGCAGCGAGGCACAGAGGAAGGGTCTAGAGAAAGGAGTTCTGCCCCGAGCATCACCAAGGAAGAGATAGAACGAGCACAGAAAGTGAATGAAGAACTTTGGGCGCGGCTAGATGCAGCGAACAACAAGGCGGCAAAGACTGCAGAAGCGCTGGAGGTGGAGAAGGCTCGGCAGGACGTGGAAGTGAAGACGCTAAGAGAGAACGTGGAGACACTCATTTCTCAACGTGATCGAGCATGGGAACAAGCGACGGAGACGTCGAGACGTTTGGTCGCCAAGCACCAGCAGGAGCTAGTGTACAACCTTGAGGTAGAGGTGATGCAGTACAAGTGCAACTTTGCCAACAAAGAGCAGTACGACAACCCCGCTTTCATCCTTGAGCAGCGAGTCGAGGGTCTCAAGCGAGCTCTCGAGCATTACAGCTCGTTCTCACAGGACGTGGTTGCGTTTCAGGTGGAGAGCTCGGGGCTGAAAGCTAGGATCGCTCAGCTAGAGGCCGAGAAGGAGGGACTTGTGCGACAGTTGACCGAGACTCGGTCGCAGCTGGTGGTCAGCAAGATGATGAGAGATGAGAGGATCAAGGACTATCAGTCTGAGAAACAACTGCTGCAAACAGTCATCGAGTCTCAGAAATCTCAGATCAAGAGCATGCAACTTGAAGGGGAGGAGGTGAGTTTTGTGACTATGCATGGCCGGGGACGGATAGCAATTAGGCGTTGTGATGTCATGCATAGTGAAGCTTCTTGAATAAGAAGTGCTGTAAGAGTTAGGAGCTACAGCGCATTCACAAGTCGCTGCCAATATTGTCAAGCAGCATGATCGTTCTGCTAACTCGCTCTACTCAGGCTCTGTCGCTGGCGGAGCACGAGTGCCGTCGGCTGCGACAAGAGCACTCAGAGGCCTTGAGGAGCGCGAAGGAGCTTCTGGAGAAGGAGAGGAACGAGAGCGCCGCCCTCAGGCAGGAGAACCAGCAGTTGAACCTTAAGTTTGAGAACGCGCTGAAGAGGTTCCTACCGCCGCTACCGCCGGCTGGCTGGCTAGATGACTGATCGCATCCTACAGGATTTCCAAGCTGGACCTCGAGCTGCAGATGGCGGAGAATCAGTACGATGCAGAGAAGGCTATCGACGAGCACCTCAAGGCCGAGATCAACGTCCTCAAGGAGCAGCTGCGGCAGGCGCAGGTCATGGTGGTCGAGCAAGCCCGTCGCGATGCGCAGGAGAAGAAGGAAGGGACGGAGGAGGAAGGATTCGAAATGAAGAAGATGGCGTTCGAGGTGAAGAGCTTGCGGGAGTCTCTACTGCAGGTGCAGGAAGAAAGAGACCAGTTGCTCAAGGAGATCTCTGGGGAGAGCAAGAAAGCTCAAGAGAACGAGTGCTGCAGGAGGTTGAAGGAGGAGCTGGAGCTTGCCCGTCGCATCGGAGGAGAGATGTTCCGAGTCGAGCGAGCTTTGGGGGAGGAGGAGGAGAGCGCAGAGAATCTTGTGTTTGAGGTGAAGGAAACGTTCCAGAGCAGGATGGTAAGTGGGACGGGATCGTCTTGTGGGGACTCACGAGGATGGGAAGGAGTTGGTGGAGCAGCTGCAAGAAAACTCAGTTGCTATCCTCAACCTCTGCATGGAGTCAGTGCGAGAGGCAGCAGGCTACGTGAGACTTGAACTCTCTCACATGTGCATGTCCTGACGCTCCCTCCCCTTTCGCCTGCTCCTGCTCCTCCATCATGGGCAGCATCGAGATGACATATCTGATCTCCTCATGAAACAAAGCGTGAGTAATCTTTCTCCTCCTCCTCTCTCACCCTCTCACGTTGTTGTCAGATCTTGGAGTTCAAAGTGAGGCCCCCATTTACACGAGCTCTCAGTCTGA
Source organism: Guillardia theta CCMP2712 (assembly GCF_000315625.1). Classification (NCBI taxonomy): domain Eukaryota; class Cryptophyceae; order Pyrenomonadales; family Geminigeraceae; genus Guillardia; species Guillardia theta. The sequence goes on along the minus strand of NW_005434649.1, from coordinate 446,486 downwards.
ATCTATACTCTCCTCCACAGTATCGGCTTCCTCCTCCCCCTCCTGTTCCCCTCATCTCCCCCTCCCGCTCTTCTCACCGCTTTCTTGCAGAATAGGAAGAAGTACATCATCAGCCTCAGGAACAAGTGCATGCAAACGCGCTCGGTGGTGCTACGAGAGCTGAAGCGATCGGAGCGAGCGATCAAACTCTTGCATGTGGAGCTGACATGCTGGCATGCCGACACTGACGAGCTGGCAGGAGGAGTGCGCGAGGATGGAGGCGAAGCTCAATGGCGGCATGCCGCGATGATCGACCGTGCGACAGAGAGGACGAGGACGAGGGGCTGCTGGTCGAGGGAGAGGAGAGAGGTGAATGTAGGACAACAGAGAAAAAGTAGAGGAAGGATAGGAAAGAAAACTTCGAATGAGGACGGGAAGAGCTCTTGAGGCATTCACCGAGCAGTGAAGATCGCTGAAAGGATGCCCTGATATCCTGAAAAGGTTTGAGGGGATCGAGAGCGTCAGGTTCCTCCTGCTTTATCGAGTCTTAACAAAAGAAGTTCTTTCTCATCCTTCGGCTCCTCCTCATGCTCAATCGTCGTCGCTCCTCAATGACACGCGGGCGCCGTAGATCACGACAGCCTGTGAGCTCGTCAACCTCCTCCTCCTCCCTACGAGAACGAGTCTGCTCACCCAGAAGCCAATCACAGCAAAGACAACATGCTCGTCCTTGCGCAACACGCTGCGCACAGCCTGCTCCCACTTAGGCTGCCAGCACCATTGTTAGCGCACTGCAACGTTACTCCTGCGACTTACAGCGTTGGGATCGGGTCCTTCGTGGCCTCCTCTGAGAGGAGCGGAGGAGCGGAGAGCAGGAGCGTTCACGCGTCTTGCAGCAAGGCGAAGAAGATTTCCAGCACGAGCTGATCGGTGGGTCATTGAGCGCAACGGTTGCAGGTGGGATAACATCATGAACTTGAAGTGAAGACAAGCGATTCATCTATGAGCACGATCTGCTCCTCTCTATGCACAAGGGACTTTCCATGTTCTACTACTATCATCTCTTCCATTCAAGGCGTTCCATCGCATCATCTCTCTTGACCACAAATCTACTTGACGAATTTCCGCCCTCTTTGCTTTTCAATTTCATCAACAACTTTCCGGGTCTCGTTCGAGTTTTCATGGCTCTTTGGGCTCTCGAAACTAGTTCTGTAACATTTAAACAATTTCCATCATCAGAAACTCACGGCCCTTCATTCGTCAACCATCTGCATGCGTAATGATGTACAGCAATATGCCATGTCCGTTCACGTTGCTTTTGTCAGCATGCACACAGCGCGCATCCATATTGCCGAACTGAATGATTCAACGATGAACAACTTGCTACATGATCATTGCTTCACTCTCTCACTCCTCCACCTCCACCACCTCCTCCTCCTCCCCGTTCATGACTGTCTTACCTGCCATTTCTTTTTGAGGCCGCGCCGCTGCAGTGTGGGAGCTCCCTGGGTAGGGGGTACTCAGAAGGGGGTGAAGTGTAATTAATGAGGGGTTACTCATTTGTAATTGGGGGTTATAAACAGCTAAAATGTAGGGTGGGTAGGTGGAAGTCCAAGGGTGTAGGCATAGTTGTACAGTAATTCTCAATAGGAAAGGTGGGGGTTGTTCCATGGCCAAAAATGGGGTAGTGGAAGCAATTGATACAGTGCTCCCTGCAGGGGTGGTTTTACCACAGGTCTGCAGGAAAAGTAGGGGTAGGGGGTTGTGCGTTGGATGGGATTCGGAGTCACCATGGCGAGGGGAACCAGGAGGATGCTGAGCTCGATGGTGTCGTCGGTGAGGACGGGATTGACGGCTCGACTATGGCAGCAGAGATGGGACATGCAGAAGTACAAGCAGAACGCGTCGAAGATGCAGCATGCGTTTCCTCCGAAGAGACCCAAGGACTCCTTCCTCCGAGCAGAACTGAAAGTGCGCAGCGACGAGCTGGTCAGAGATCAGTACCTCAACTTCCGTGGAGGATTGAGGTTCGCGCTCTTGCTGGAGGATATTGACGCATTTGCTGGCAATATAGGTACGCCATGAAAGAATCTGAATAGGGTGGGAGGATGTTTGTAGGATGCCCGAGGCTCGTTGCTGACGATCGCCTTCCAGCTTTCATGCATTGCAACGATGGCGATCCTGAAACGATTGTTCCTACTCTGGTGAGTTCGTGTCTTTGGTCGTTTTAAGGTTGATGGGATCGCTTGATAGGTGACTGCATCTCTTGACCGACTTGACATTCACGACCCGATCACGTTGAATCTTGGACAAGACTTTGTGCTTGAAGGAAACGTGTCGTGGGCAGGACGTACTTCCTTGCAGATAGACGTCAGTCTCTTTCCGAAGTCAGAACTTGACGTCTCAAATTCTGAACACAAGCTTCGATGCTCTATGGTGTTTGTCTGCGTCGATCAGAAAGGCAAGGCCTTTCCGATCAACCCTCTGATCCTAGAGACCCCTCAAGACGAAAAGCGATTCAATGAGGGAGAGAGGGCAAACCTCGTGAGGAAGGAGGAGCGCAAAAGAAGTTTGAAAGTTTCTCCGCCAACTGAGGAGGAAGCGAAAATCCTGCATCGCGCCATGACTGTACCCGACGGGATTCCGGACGGGCTGCCGATGGCTGCTGTCAGGATGCAGTCAGTGACCATCATGCAACCGCAGGCATGCTCTACTTCTTGTATCTGACTCCCATGCTGATCGACAATGCTTGAAGGAGCGAAATCGTGCTGGCAAAGTGTTCGGTGGATTCTTGTATCTGCTCGCACATTCCTTTCGATTCCTCTCATTGTTATATTGCAGAATGCATTCAGCATACGAGCTCGCGTATGCCACAGCGTGCACGTTTGCAGCGACGTCAGGAAACTCGACCAAGGTATGTCCGCAGGATCCTCAAGGATGGAGACTTGGGTGAGTCGTCGACTTTCCCACCGTTGTGGTCTGCGCGTTGATTTGAAAGCTCACCTCCACAATCAGGGCGCCGACAGTGCTGGCACTGGACGATGTGTCATTTGCTCGGGTTGGTTTCAGATTGCGTAACAGTGCGCATATTCGAATGATGTCCTCTTGCAGCCTGTGAGCATAGGCGATGTGGTGAAGTTTAGAGCGGACGTGGTGTATACTGGTTCAAACGAAAGCATCCTGATGGGAAACCAGCATCCTGGCTTGTCCTGCATATTTCAGGTCCACCATCTTAGAAACTGCTTTGTCTTTTTGTGACTGGAGCTCTTCTGTTTGCCCCAGGTGCGAGTTGAGACTCGTATCGTTGATCTCAAAACAGGAAATGACGCTCTATCAAACGAATTCCATTTCACCTTTCTCAAGTACACTCTTCTGTTCTCCGTTTCCCGCTTACCGGCTTGTTCCAGCCGAGACCCCGAGTCAAGCCACGTCATGCAGCTGAAACCTATCCCTGTCAAGGTTTGTTGTCATTCCTCTCCATCCTGACGCTCACCTGGTCGCTGCAGCCGATCGAGCCCCTCTCCTATGGTGAAGGAATGATGTGGTTAGATGGACGCAGGAGAATGTTGGAAGCGTTGGAAGGTTATCCTACCCCAGAGTGTTTGGTGTTCCTTACCATCCGTGCTAGTTGTGCGAGAGAACAAGGGCTTCGCCTACCCTGTTATCCAGGACTTGACAACAGAATGAAATGCATGGCAAGCATCTGCTCCTCCTGCTCCTCCTGCTTCTCCTCCTGCTTCTCCTCCTCCTCCTCCTCCTCCTCCTTGGTCGCATACTGACAGTGATAGTTCTTCAGGGTCACGCTGGTTGTACTCCTTGCTTGTTTCCCTCCTCTAGTTTCCCCGACAGAATCACCCCTACCCCTGAGCGAAAATTCCACCCCTTATTTGTCCTGAAAAATTATCTTGAATACACCGGTACTTCTTACTATCCACCCTTCCTGCAGGCACACCCCCCATCCCCTTTCCCTTCCTTGCCTTATCCATCCTCTTCTCCCCCTCCCCTGCCTCTTCCCCCTCCTCCCCCTCCCTCCCCCCCCTTCCTCCCCCCCCTTCCTCCCCTTTCATCGCGTCTCTCGTTCCAGCCTCTTGCTCTTCCCATCCTCGACATGATCGCGGATCTTTCAGCCTGGAGGAGCGCAGACTGCCTGCGATCCAGGAGGATAGTCTGTGCTGATAGCGACTGCTCTACCATGAAATATCCGAGATCGCCGTCAGATCTTTCATGCATGTGCCCACACAACGTGCACGATGCTGTTTGTGTCGTCGACCAGCACAAAGATACCAGCAACCTCTCCATCTTCCGAACCTCCGAGAGGGAGAAGTCCAAAGTTCAGGTGGAATGTCAGGTTGGCTGGAGCTGGGCATGGTAGTGACCGCTGGCTCTTCATCAGGCAACAGCGCGGGAGACTTCGAGCGCGCTCAGCAGCATCGAGCACTTGCAGGTCAGGAGGAGCTGAAGACAGAGCGACATGTTTGACCTTATGGTGCGCAGACGGTGGAACTGCGCGGGAAGAGAGCGTCGATCGCTGCATGGAGAGGTTGAGCATTGCCAGCTACTTGTTTCTGGTTGTTTGCTCACATGTGCACCTTAGATGACATGTTGGCTGTTGGCTACTTCTCAGGGTCGATCGAGATGTAACTTTCCTTGTCATTCCAAATCTTTGTTCTGTCGCCATGCTGATACCAACGTTCGTCCTTGCTGCCTTCAGCATGTCGATAGACCCTCGTCGCTGGAAGAAGGACAGAGGGGCGGACAAGATCGATTTCAGCTCAACACACCAGATATCTGCGACAGATGACGGACGAGGTCGGCAGCAACACCTGATTCCCACTGTAGGACTGCAGCAGTAACTGCCCATCAGGTCCCGGCAGGATCCACCAGCTCAGTCTGGGGAGGGTCAAGTCAGACTGGTTCCTGACGTCTGTTGCACAAGGTGCCACCGACGCTCCTCCTGCCAGCCCTGACGTTCCCCCTCCTTCTTGTCGAGCAGGCGGGCTCAAGACTTGGAATCTCACCAACCCGAAGGACCCGATAGGGCTCTGCCGCATCCCAGGTCATGACCTGCCCCGTCATACTCGATCTTGATATGTTTCTCCGCCCCTGAGCTCTCCCTCCTTCCATCCTCTATCTCCCTCCTCAACCCTTTCTGCTCTCAGTCCTTCGTTCCTTCGTTCCTTCCTGCCTGCTTGCCTGCTTGCCGGCCGGCCGGCCGTCCGCGTCTGTATCCATGTGTAAGCTGCCTGCATGTTTGCTTGTTGGAGCATCGCAGCATATCAGCCACCTTTGCTCTTCTCTGACTTGAGCGATTGTCAGACTTTCACATACGGTGCTGTGAGGTGAAGATGAGGGAGGAGCGGATCTTGGTGGGGGGGGCCAAGGGAAGGATGTCAATCGTCGACACGAGGTTGATGAGGTCAGAGGAGACCCTGGAACGAGTGCCCAGCAGCCTTGCCTTCGACCTCATGAACGCGCACTCCTCCTCGGTGAGCGACTTGAGTTGTGAAAGTCAAGAGCGTTCTTGATTGTCCTGGTCCTGTTCCTGCCATCAGCACCGCACTTCACATGCCAGCTCCTCCTCACTCCCTCTTCCTACTCAGGTCAACTGTATTCAGCAATCGCCGCTCGACGACAACCTGATGGCCACAGGAGGAGGCGACGGAGTCGTCAAGGTCCTGCTCCTACCTCATACCCCTCCTGCTCCCCCGTTCTCTTCTATCTGGATTTCCTGTTATTTTAGTGTCTTGCTGTATACTCCCCGCTCCCCTCAAAACTCTCTCTCTCTCCCCCTCCTTCTGTTCCTTCCCCTCCCCTTCCTCCTTTCTTCGTCGTTTCCTCTCCCCTTCCCCATACCTGCCTGTGCCAACACCCCAGTCCACTTCGCCTCCCTCCCTCTCTATCCCCTTCCTCCTCCCCCTCTTCTCCCCCCCAACGTCATCGGCAGGTTTGGGATCTCCGCATGCTTCGTGCCCCGGCCTTCCACCTAGCCTGGCACACCAGCTCCGTCACCTCCATCTCCTGGTCGAAGAGCCACGGGGAGATGCTGGCGAGCGGAGGGGAGGACGGGAGCGTGAGGCTGTGGAGCCTCAACCTTCCTCCTCACTGCCGCCTCTGCGCCCTCGACAGCAAGCTCCTGTCCTCGGAGATCGTCGGCTGTCACCTCTCCAACGTCAGCCCCTTCGAGGTGATGTTCGCCGCTGCTGAGGGTCAGCTCGGCATCGCGCGGCCACCGCCCCGCCTCATGTCCTCGCTGTCGCCCAAGAAGGCCATGGTGAGGACGATGACGGGGAGAATGAAGAACCCATCCTCGGTCCTCGAGAGCTTCGACAAGCTGGAGGACGAGCTGGGAAAGCTCTGCTCGAAGGTGTACCAGAGGGACTTCGAGGCAGCTGGGGGGCAGGTGGACGCGATGATCGAGCGCATGGCTCCTCTCAGGGAGTACGACCTCTTCGTCGAGCTCCTGCGCGAAGTTCTGCCCGAGCATGTTTCCCAGCAGTACTTCTCCTCCATGATGGCGGTGCTGCGCCAGTTCTTCTCCCGCAAAGACTCCGACCCCAACAAGCCTCTCTGCGCTGACCTGCTCGAGCGCCTGTCCAAGAGCATCGCCAGCAGGGAGAACTTCCTGTTTGAGGAGGAGGAGCTGGAGAAGGAGCAGGAGGAGGGCAGGGCGGGGGGAGGAGGAAGGGGGACGAGCTACAGCTTCGAAAAGGACCTGATCCCCAAGAAAATCTTCCCCAAGATCGGCAGCCCGATGCCTATCGCCCTCTCCTCGAAGCTGTGCAGGCTGCTCCTGGAGTACCGAGCTCTTGCTCTGTGCGAGCACCAGCACGGGGAACTTCTCTCGCGCACCTGCCTGCTCATTGCCGGGCATTTCGCTCTCGTTGTGCAGCAGGTGAGCGACTGGTCTCAGAAAGGCAGCGGGAGGAGCAGGAAGGTCGACAGTGCGTGGGAGGAGGAGGGGAAGTGGCTGGATCCGATTGTTCGCTGCCTGTATGCTCATGACAAAGTGCGAACGTTCGAGCTCATCCGAGATCTCCTCCTCCTCCTCCTCTTCGGGGGGCTCAAGAAGGTCCCTAGGGGCCTGCGAGGAGCCATGCTGCAGGCCTTGCGACCGAGCGTGATGGAGGGCCGAGAGTTCAGGACAAGACTTCGCAGCTTCGAGGACGGGGAGAAGATCGAAGCTTGTTCGGTGGGCCCCTCCGATCCCTTCGTCGCTTCTGAGGACGAGACCAGCGTGCAGATGGTGGAGCAGGAGGAGGAGGAGGAGGAGGAGAGCAAAGTGTTCCTGGTCTCCTCCGTGCTGGAGGACATCCTGGCGCTGGCGAGGCTGGAGCGCCTCTGGGAGGAGGAGCGACTTGCAGACGCTGTGAACGATGTCTCGAGGATCAGCATGCGCGCTGATTCCGTGTGGTGGATCACCGAAAAGCAGGCGGCAGAGATCGTGGGTTGCGTGCCAGCGTTCCACGGGGGCAACCTGAGCGCTGTTGTGCTCTGGAGGAGGATGGAGAGCCTTGCTGTGCTGGGGGAGGTGCAGGAGCTGGTGGTGGAAGGGAGCGCAATCCTGATGAGCCGGCATTGCAGCAGCTCCTTCAAGCAGGCGGTAGGCGAGGAGCTCCTGGTCAGGATCGGATGCTCCGTGCTGAGGAGGAAGGTGATTGAATGGACTTCTGTGAACATGGAGAGGCCATGGGAGTACCACAAGGTTCAGGACGGAGTTCTGACATGTGCCGGTGCCGCGACCTGCGCACACTGGCGGGTTCTCCCTCTACCTCTGGCGCAGGAGCTTGAGGAGGGGATAGAGAAGCTCTCGGTCTCGCTCACAAACGCCATGCAGCTTCTGACTATGAGGGGAAAGGACGCCAAGTACACCAAGGAAGCGTCGAGCTTCTGCGTTCAGCTGAGGAAGTCGATTGCTGGGATGCAGTCGTCTTGCAACCACTCGGTCTGCGGTCGGTCGGCAGGGAACAAGGAGAGGTTGAAGGTGCTCATGGCAGCGATCGAGAAGTTTACTTGAGGGGTTGAAGCATTCCGTGCTGATAACGAGACGGGAAGAGGGAAGGGAGGGGAAGAGAAGGGAGAGTGGGGGGGGATGAGGATGGAAAGGAACGGGGGGAGGGGGATTGTTGAATGGTTGAAGAAATAGAGCAGAGGAAAGGAAAGAGAGCGTGGAGCTGAAAATGTCTACCAGTTCGATGGAAGAGCAGGACGGAAAACAAGTCAAGGAAGCAGCAGCAGAGGAAGAAGAGGAGGAGCTAGAGGTGCTGTTGCATGAACTTCATGCTCCGAGGAAGGAGCCTGCTGAGCTCGGGCTGCTCGTCAAGCTTCGCCTTCACCACACGGAGATCCTGCAACTCGTCTACGTCCTCTAGCTCCTCCCCCATCCTGCCTACACAGTCACCTGAAACTGCACAGCTCCCTCCCTCCTTCTCTCTCCCTCCCTCACCTACCTCCTCCCCCTCCCTCCCTCACCTACCTCCTCCCTCCTCCTTTCCCTCCCTCACCTACCTCCTCCTCCCCCTCCTCCCTCCCTCCTCCCTCCCTCCCTCCTTCAACCTGACAGTCAGCCCTGCCGCTCTCAGAGCCTCCACCTGCGTCTTGCCGGTGACACTGCAGGAGGACAATGAGAGGGACGTACGAGCTCACCTGGGAAGAAGAGGAGGGGACGGCGGTGGGGGCAAGTGGGTAGAAGACGAGAGCAGGGGGGTAGAGGAGGAGGGCAGAGGGGGACGAGGAGGAGGACAAGGGGGTAGAGGAGGGGGGCAAGGGGATAGAGGAGGAGGGAAGAGGGGTAGAGGAGGAGGGCAGGGGGTAGAGGAGGAGGGCAAGGAGGGACCTGGAGCTCCACGTAACATTAGCAAAGACTTCCTTGGACGAGCCGGGAGGGAGGGAGAGGGCGACGTATCCTCCGTCTGCATCAGAACCGCGTCAGAACGTATGCGGAGCATGCGGCGAGCTGACCAGCGGCTGGGCACATGCAGGCGGATCCTGCCGAGGCTTCGAGGATGCAGGTGTGGACGTGGAGGTCAGAGAGGGTCAGGCAGTCGGTCCCGATGAAGAGGATGGGCCGCTCCCTCCCAAACTGCTCGAGGGCGTTGGAGAGAAACGCTCCAAGGTCGGAGCCCTGCTGCAAGCTCAGCACTCACAGACAGGAGCAGGTCCGCGTGTCCTGCCTGGCCACTGGGTTTCCCCTCGGTCGAGATGCCCAGCATGGGCTGAAGCTCGAAGGACTCCCACGTGTCGCCCAGTGAGCTCGACAGAAGCTGGACGAAGTCGGACCGAGCTCCCTCAGGCGCGTAGAGCAGGATGCGCCGAGCGAAGGTCGTCGTGGCGCCAGCATGCTGCCAGCATGACCTCAGCTGACCGGTACCGTCAGTAGCAGGAGCACAGCTCACCTCGAACGAGAAGGCGGAGAAGCGCTCGACGAGGTCCAACAAGCTGGTCCGGGCGAACTCCGCAGCGGCAGCGTCTCCTACGTCTTTAGCGAGTCGAGACTTGCAGCGGCCAGGCGCGGGGAACTTGGCGACAACAACCAGGGTGGCGTCAGCATGCATCTTGCAGGAGGAGGAGAGGTGAACTTAGTGTCGCTGCAATGAGGGGTGGGGGAAGAACGCAAGGATGAAAGAAAGAGAGGCGATTGAGGGGAGGGAGGGCAGGGCAGGGAGGGCAGGGAGGGCAGGGAGGGCAGGGAGATCAAGGGAGACAGTCAAGCAAGGAAGAGGGGGAGGGGGGAGGGGGAGGGGAGGAAGCGAAGGAGCCGATAGGCAGGGAGCAAGGGGGTGCGGGGGGGACTAGGAAGGATACCAAGCCAGCCCCAGGACAAATGCGCCTTCCTGCAAGAGATAATCGAGGGAAGCAGATAGGATGTAGAGGGGGGGGGGGAGGAGGAGAGGGAGGAGAGGGAGGAGGAGGAGGAGGAGGAGGAGAAGTGGGGACACAGCCGTCATAGCAGCATGCTCGAAGTGATCTGACCTTGACAGGACAGCTACAACAATCCTTCCTGCCTCCTTAGCAAGCCGCAAGCACAAACATGTACAGGAAGATCGTCTGCGAGAAGTAAGTCACATGCTCATCGACTGTCTCGGGGATCTGATCGAACCTGCCCATCTGTGCATGTCAGGCTGTCTACCAACTTCCGCGAGTGCACTAGAATCATGACTGCTCCCCTACCCAAGGTGAGAACCTCTCGACGTACTCGTCGCGCTCCCTGTGAACAATCTCATCATGTCCTCGGGTGCTCCCCACAGGCGTTGAACTCGGGCAGCATCCTCGTCAAGAACGAATGGTGCGGCATCAATGCGTCAGACATCAACTTCACAAACGGTGTGCTGGCTCGACCAGAGTCGCTCCTCCCTTGACCATCTGGTCGCCCCCCCTGACCGTGAGCAGGCAAGTACATGCCGGGGGTGAAGCCGCCGTTCGATTGTGGTTTCGAAGCCATGGGGAAAGTTGCAAAGGTGGGCGAGAATGTTACGAAGCTGAAGGAAGGCGACAGCGTCGTGTACACTGTAAGAGCATGTAGAGGACAAGACTTTGTTCCTTGAACATGCCGGAGCAGTCTTTCGGAGCCTTCTCTGAGTACCAGGAGATCGATGCAAGAGCAGCAGTTTCGCTCCCTAAGGAAAGACGCTAGTGAAGGAGATGAGTTCCTTGACGCTCCTCGTTGTGCAGATCATGCCTGAGGCTCTTCCTCTCTTCGTCAGCGGCTTGACGGCCTCGATTGCCCTCGAGCAAGTATCTTCCACGGACGCGAAACTTGAAAGGTTTCCGACATGACTCGTGTGCAGGTGGGAGAGATCAAGAAGGACGAGATAGTGCTCGTGACAGCAGCCGCAGGTCCCTCCCTCACCATCTGCCTTGTAGTGACTGGAGTGCAGGTGGCACGGGATCGTTTGCAGTGCAACTTGCGAAGCAGGCGGGCTGCCATGTCATTGGAACCTGCAGCAGCGACGAGAAAGTTGAGGCTCTGAAAGCCCTCGGCTGTGATCGCCCAGTGAACTACAAGAAGGAGGATCTGTTCCAGGTTCTAAGGTCTGAGTACTCGGACGGAGTGAATGTAGTATATGAGAGCGTCGGAGCTTCGTTCTTCGACATTGCGTTGAACAACCTTGCCAAGAAAGGTCGTCTCGTCGTGATTGGTTTCATCTCGGGGTACAAGGCAAGGCGGCAAACATCAGCTTGCTCGATAATGACGTGAGTTCTACCAGGATGGGTCAGGATGGTCGCAGGAGGGTGGGGAAAAGAAGCCGAGCACACCCATCACAGCCAAACTTCTAGGGAAGTCTGCGAGTGTAAGTCGTGAGATTTGCGATGAAGCATGCGGGTCGTGTGATCGCAGATGAATGTTCTTGCTAGATCCGAGGCTTCTTCCTCAACGACTACACGCGCGAATGGAAGCCGCACATGGCCAAGCTCCTTCAGATGGTTGCGGAAGGAGACTGATGGATAAAACGTGGATGTTGACGTGTGAACAGACTCAAGAGGGCAAGTTAAAGTCTCTTGTGGATCAACAAGCTTGCAAGCAGTTCAACGGCCTTGAATCCATCCCAGATGCCATCGAGTACATGTACGAGGGGAAAAACATCGTAAGTTTGCTCCTGATTCAAACACAAGTGGAGGTGACTGGTGGTGACAGGGAAAGGTTTTGGTGAAGTTGTGAGGATTGAGATGCTTCATGTATAGCTCCAAACGTGAAGATTTATTGCTGCGTCCTGGCACAATTATGTCCATACTCAGTTGTATTTGAGTACACCCGGAATGCTTTCGAAGGGCAAGGACAGCCGAGAAGGATGAGCCATTCACCATCACCCTGATGATGTCAGGAACAGATCATCTACTTCTTCTTAGATCGCTTTCCTTGTCCTTTCTTCGGAGGGCCCTTTCCACGTCGACGTAACCTCGCTAACTGAGCTTGCCTCCTCTCGACAAACGGATCTTTGTACCCGTCTTGATTGTGAACCGGCAGCGGTCTGAAGTAGGAAGCCAGTTTTCCTTTGATGGTGCTCTTCATGAAAATCTTTCTGATACTTCTTGTGTGTGGATCACTGAAACGAGCAGTCCCAAAGATTTCAACCACAGCACTGGCAGTTGCAGGATCCTGAGGTAGAGCTGGGTTCTTCGCCCTCGCCATGTGTGTGGGTGCGTAGTGAGATCCAGAAAAATTCTTGTAGGATCTGCATGTCTGGTTTGCTGACTGAAACCCCAAAGCACCAGCCCCCTGAACTCTGCCGAACAGCCCAGCAGCTGCAAGAGGAAATCGTACTCTGCATCCAGAACTCAAAGAGGTGGAGAACGTAACTAACCCCCTCCTAGCATCGAGGGTCTGGCTCGCTTCCTTCAAGCCACCAGCATCTTTTCCCCAGGCCATCAATCGCCCCATGCTTGGCACCATCCTCCCAAGCCCCGCGCGCAGCAACCCTAGCCGCTGCATGCTCGTCGCCTCGCTGACACCCCTACCCCCACATTTAACCTTCTCAATCACCCCGGGAATTAGGCGAGTTCTACCACCCCTACCAGTTACCCTAATTATTCTAGGAACAAGGGGGTATCTCTCTACGCTGTGGCATCCGGGTTCGCCCCGGAGATAGTCGGCGCAAGTGGAGAAGTGAGCTTACCAACAAACAAGCTCCTCCTGCGACTGCCCTGGCCTCCACCACGCATGGTCTTGTCACCGTCGTAGCTCCTGCGGGTCGCAGCCATGCGAGCAGACACAAGCATCCGATGGGAATCCTTCAGTCTTGCATGCTGGACGCGGTATGGCCTCTCCTCTTCCTCAGGCCGCGGTCTCCCCATCCCGTCCGCATACTGATGCAAACTTGATGTCCTTCTCTTTCAACGACTTGTCAAATGAGTACGGCACGCAGACCCTCCCCCAGCCTCTTCGGAAGCACCTTGCACGTCGTCGCACTTGAGCTTACGGAGCTTACATGTCCAGCAAGCGGCGGCGACGCGCTGTCTGGAGGGAGGGGAGGAAGAGGAGGGGAGAGTTTGAGTGTCGTTGGTGACGAAAAAGGAGGAAAGAGGAAGGAGAAGGAAGCAATCAGCCAGATGCGGAAGGGATGCGGATGGCAAGGGACGAGTGGGGCTGGGAAGAGTTAAAAGGAGGGTCGGATGAACTGACTCATGCAGCATGGAAGCATACCTTACGAACCATGACCGATGGAAATGTCAAGGTCTTTTATATACACCAGTATGTGTACTACACGTCTTGTCATTTGTGTCTTGGATTGATGATCAATGACCATGCAAATGACCTTACTCTGTGTCAATTCCTTTTATTGGACCTGCGTCTTGTAGCAATTGCTGTGCATCAAGATGCCCCAAGGCTGATCCCTTCCGACAACTGGAGTCTGAGCTCTATGACTTTGTCCTTGATTCTCCATCGCTTCAAACACCATGCTCAAGTGTGCATTTCCTCCTCTCCCCCCCCTACTCACCCCCCATATCCCGTCCTCCTCCGCACCCTCCCCGTCCTCTCTCCTCCCTTCTGCCTCCCAGTCCATCGACGCGGTCACGGCTGGACCGGGCAGCCGATGATCGCCTGCCCCGCTCCCGCGTCCATGAAAGCAAAGTGGAGCTTGCTTGGATCAGCTGGGTTTCACGTCAAGGTTTATCCTCTTCTTGCTCACTCATACCTTCTCTCAACATCTTCCACTTCACTTCCTTCAGACGTTTCGACGCCTTCTTCTACATCAGATGCGTATACTGCATGGCTCAGCGCTTCTGCGGGGCTTGGACAGGCATCCATGGCCTGCGCATCCCGTCATCCCTACTAGCAGCCATCACTTATTACAGCGGCCCGACCGAATTTGAAAAACAATCGTGTATCTCGGAATGAAATATCGACCCCACCCCAGCCTCGGACTCGGTCCACCCGGTCCTTTGACGGCTACGCTCAACTTCAACTTTCAGAGTCCTTTGACCAGCGACGAAACGAACAAAAACCCTCATTCTTGAAAAAAGAGCGTCACCTCCGATCAGCACGTCACGGTACTCTCTCGGTCTACTTGCTAACGTAAGGCGACGCTGTCGTAGGATTGCGAGACGTGGAGCAAGAGGATGGTACGAAGCTAGAGGACGACCTATCTTCCGCATGTCGAGCTATCCCGATGCTGCAGGCGGGGAGGCGTCAGCGTGAGAAGCAGGAGATCTTGACTTGGTCATTGCGTGCGGCGCTGCGATGAGAAGAGTGATTGTTGAAGAAGAGTTGATGGATGATACATGACTGGGATAAAATGAATACCATGACTTGGTTTGATCTTAGTAGCCTCAACCTCATCTGTGGTGTCACCTTGCTCCCTATACCCAACAAGTATGTCCAATATGAAAACAAATCAGAGAGTGACGAGCAAGGAAAATGGGCAAGCAAGGGCATGTTGCAGACCATACTGTGAGAAGGAGTGGTGTATCGTCACGCAAGAGCTCGTTGATGGAGCATGAAAAGCAACTCTCCAGTTTTTACTATGATTAGATCGTATTCTTGCTTGGTCAAAACTTCATCCGTCCCGGTCTTGGAACTCTGCGATAGACAGATAGGTCGCAAATCGTCTCGTACTATTGAAACGCTAGCCAAGGAAAGGATATCGCACAGTTGTTGGAATATCTCCGCATCAAGCAGTCACAGGGGGGACTTGGGAGCGTTCATGACCCAAGGAGGAGCAGACAGGAGGAGAAAGAAGCTGTAAGTTTGCGCATCGTCGTCGACGCGAGGTACGCATTAGTCAGATCAACTGCGGGTCGTCGGGTCCGAAACTTGCGTGACCTGGTCGTTCCGGTCATGTTTTTTTTTTTCACCTGTCCTCCTGGCCTCTGAACCGATCATTCGAGTTGACCGTCATGTAGTACCGGAGAAGAGTAGTAAAGATCGGAAATTTGACCTCACCCGAAGGTACCGTGACATGCTGACTCGGTGGTCAAAAGGGCAATTGGTACGTCTCTATCCCTGTCAACCGGCGCAACGTGTCAAATGATCATGGTAGGGCCCAAGGTTTGACTAGAAGATACTCGGCTAGTGCCTTGAGGGAGGGGTGATGCACTCGGATTGGTAAAAAGCAGGGGTAGGTGGAAGTAGGGGCCATAAAGCTTGAAGGGGAAAGGAGAGGGTGGGTAGGGTCCTGTCTGCTGATATCTTCGGCTTTGCTTTTCCTCTCTGCAGTTGACGCTCCATGGCAACACTCGCAGTCCCTTCCAAGATTCCCTCCCCTCCTCTCACTCCACCCTCATCCTCCCCTCCCTCCAGACAGCGCGTCGCCGCCGCTTGCTGGACATGCAAGCTCCGTAAGCTCAAGTGCGACGACGCGAGGCCCTGCACAAGGTGCTTCCGAAGCGGCTGGGGGAGGTTCTGCGTGCCGTGCAAGAGATCCCCGAGGAAAGCCGCGGCCGACAAAACCAGCAAGCTCCACTCCCCAGCATTCGCGAGCGTCACCTTCAAGCCCCCGCCGGCTCTGTCTGCCGTCCAGCCCCGCAAGACCAAGATCAAGCGACGACAGGTCTCCCAAGCTTGCGACGCTTGCAGACGATCCAAGGTAGGCTGCGACGAGTCTCGGCCATGCAAGCGATGCGCGCGGACCCAGCAAGACTGCTCCGGACCCCCGCTGAGCTCCCAGCCACTGACCAACGAGCTCTTTTCCGTGGCGGTCTGCATGGACACGGGAGCGGGGGAGGCGATGCTGCCGGGACAAGCCATGACCGTCGGCGACGACGAACAGGGCGCTGCTGCGGCCTCAGACGAAAAGGATCGGGACGGGAGCTGGGCAAGCTGGCTGAGGAAGACCCTCCTGCCGATGGACGGGGAGGGGGAGGGGTGGAGAGAGGAGGGGGAGGGTGCGGAGGAGGACGGGGTATGGGGGTTGAGTATGGGGGGAGAGGAGGGGTGGGAGAGGATGGAGAGGGACGAGAGAGGCTGGGAGGAGATGCTGGGGGAAGGAATTTGAGGAAGCCTGCTGGGAGAGGGAACTCGAATGACGAGGGGATGGAGTACGTGGACAAGATGCGGTAACTTGTAGTTGTATAGTGATTTCTAATGCATGCTTAGATAAAAAGCCTGGTTATGTTTGATTCATACTGAAATAAAATTAAGATGCTGGTGTGCTCTCTTGGATCCTTGTATCTCGAGAGTTACTTTTCATGCTCCATCAACGAGCTCTTGCGTGACAATACACCACTCCTTCTCACAGTATGGTCTGCAACATGCCCTTGCTTGCCCATTTTCCTTGCTCGTCTCTGATTTGTTTTCATATTGGACATGCTTGTTGGGTGTAGGGAGCAAGGTGACACCACAACCCCCAACATGATGGGAGTCCAGCCCTGGCTTTCGAGATAAAAAAGGTCCTACTAGTATCTTACTTCTCGATAGCTGGATGGAACAATCACTGTTCTCACCGCAGCGCCGCACGCAATGACCAAGTCAAGATCTCCTGCTTCTCACGCTGACGCCTCCCCGCCTGCAGCATCGGGATAGCTCGACATGCGGAAGATAGGTCGTCCTCTAGCTTCGTATCATCCTCTTGCTCCACGTCTCTCAATCCTACGACAGCGTCGCCTTACGTTAGCAAGTAGACTGAGAGTACCGTGACGTGCTGATCGGAGGTCACGCTCTTTTTTCAAGAATGAGGGTTTTTTTCGTTTCGTCGCTGGTCAAACGACTCTGAAAGTTGACGTTGAGCGTAGCCCTCAAAGGACCGGGTGCAACGAGGGCGAGGGTGGGGTGGGGTCGATATTTCATTCCGAGATACACGATTGTTTTTCAAATTTGCTAGGGCCGCTGTAATAAGTGATGGCTGCTAGTAGGGATGACGGGATGCGCAGGCCATGGATGCCTGTCCAAGCCCCGCAGAAGCGCTGAGCCATGCAGTATACGCATCTGATGTAGAAGAAGGCGTCGAAACGTCTGAAGGAAGTGAAGTGGAAGATGTTGAGAGAAGGTATGAGTGAGCAAGAAGAGGATAAACCTTGACGTGAAACCCAGCTGATCCAAGCAAGCTCCACTTTGCTTTCATGGACGCGGGAGCGGGGCAGGCGATCATCGGCTGCCCGGTCCAGCCGTGACCGCGTCGATGGACGGGGAGGCAGAGGGGAGGAGAGAGGACAAAGTCATAGAGCTCAGACTCCAGTTGTCGGAAGGGATCAGCCTTGGGGCATCTCTCCTCCTCCTTCACAAGTTGGTCTGGAACGTTATTCTTGGAATTCTCAGCCGCTGCAAGTTAGTTGAAGAAAGAAGTATTTACAGGATCTTGATGCGCAGCAATTGCTACAAGACGCAGGTCCAATAAAAGGAATTGACACAGAGTAAGGTCGGTCATGGTTCGTAAGGTATGCTTCCATGCTGCATGAGTCAGTTCATCCGACCCTCCTTTTAACTCCCCCCAGCCCCACTCGTCCCTTGCCATCCGCATCCCTTCCGCATCTGGCTGATTGCTTCCTTCTCCTTTTCCTCTTTCCTCCTTTTTCGTCACCAACGACACTCAAACTCTCCCCTCCTCTTCCTCCCCTCCCTCCAGACAGCGCGTCACTGCCGCTTGCTGGACATGTAAGCTCCGTAAGCTCAAGTGCGAAGACGCAAGCCCTGTACAAGGTGCTTCCGAAGAGGCTGGGGGAGGGTCTGCGTGCCGTACTCATTTGACAAGTCGTTGAAAGAGAAGGACATCAAGTTTGCATCAGTATGCGGACGGGATGGGGAGACTGCGGCCTGAGGAAGAGGAGAGGCCATACCGCGTCCAGCATGCAAGACTGAAGGATTCCCATCAGACGCCTGTGTCTGCTCGCATGGCTACGACCCGCAAGAGCTACAACGGTGACAAGACCATTCGTTGTGCAGGTCAATATCTCCGGGGCGAGCCGCTGAGCCCGGATGCTACTGCCTAGGCAGAGGGGCCCGGGGGTGAACTCGGAGATGACGGGGAGTCGGAGGTAGCGGAGGAGGCCCGGTGGCGGCGGGGCATGGTGAGGGAGTATGGGGAGAGGAGGGTTGGGAGAGGAGAAAGGAGCGAGCAGGGAGGAATTATACTGGCGGAACACAAACTAGATTAGGACGAGTAGTTCTCTTGTTCCTCGCGATCAGTAAATTGGCTGAACCCCATGGGCTGAGCTGCACGGGCAAGGTCGACAAGCGAGACCGTCTGCGGCTGATTGTAGCAGGAAATCGACGTGGAGTCTCAGTCTGAGGAGGGCCGCAGGGCGAGTCAAGTGTGAGAGGTGGACAAGAGGCGGAGCGGAGCTTTAAAACAAAAAAGGAGGTGGACAAGAGGCAAGCGAAGGTATGAGCAGGTGCTGAGCCCGGATGGGCCCGGGAGGGGGGGACGGGGAAGAGCGGCCAGGGTCGCCGGCCGGGGCCCGGCCTCTCAGGGCCGGTTCGGGCCGACGCCCGCCGGGCCCGGGGCCCCGGGCGGCCTCCAAGGGCCGGCACCGTAGAGTGAGCAGTCGCGGCACAAGTGCGTGGTTGTTGCTGGTATCCTCCGTGACAACACTATCCACTATCGGATGGCCGCTCTTAGGGGCTACGGCGGCAATCTGCGCTTCATATCGGGCCTTCAATATGGTTCCTCGAACGGAGCCTATGACGGCATCTGTACTATGATCTCTGCACCGAGCCATATCAACTGCCGGGTCAGGGCCCGGACTCCGGGAGGTATTACCGAGCCTAGTAACTTGACTCACTGTGGCTCGCCCGGAGCCGCCGTGAGGATCATATACTAGGTAGTACCAACAAATCCGCCTCAACAGAAGACTACCAGAGGAGAGAGAGGCAGCGAAATCAGATTAGGTTTCGTTTTGGTTCAGTTTTACTAGAACAAAACCCCCAAAACCCTACAGGATCCGACCCGGCATGTCGAGGCTACGCATGTTCGCGGGGGTGGGGAGGGGGCTGGAGGGGCTGCTGCTGGAGGAGCTGAGAGGTGACGTCACGCTGGAGTCGAGCTGCTGGACGCTGACTTGTCATCTGCATCAGTCATCTCCCCGTCCGTCAAGTGGTCGAGGATGAAAGGCGGGTGCGAGGGCTTCGCCCCCATGGAGGACTTGTGGAGGGTCTGTCTGAGGACGAGGCTGGTGAGCCCGCGCCATGGGGTTGCATCCTCGGACATTGCGCTGACTCTGTTCGACCTGCCCAGGCTGAGCTCCTCCGTGTGAGGATCGGGGAGTTCTATGGCCCCAGCTTTCCAGTCTTGATCGAGGGATTGAGGAAGTTGCCCTGGGCAGCATATCTGCATAGGCAATCCCCGTGTCCTTCCATCAAGACAGTGTGCCACAGGAGCAAGCTGTATCATACAGAAGCTGTGAACGAGCGCGTGAGGCATGTCCTGAAGGAGAGGCAAGTCGCTCTGAGTGATGATGCCTTCAACGAAATGCCCGACCAGGGTAAGACGCTGCTGCTGCTGCTGCTGCTGCTGCTGCTGCTGCTGCTGCTGCTGCTGCTGCTGCTGCTGCTGCTGCTGCTGCTGCTGCTGCTGCTGCTGCTGCTGCTGCTGCTGCTGCTGCTGCTGCTGCTGCTGCTGCTGCTGCTGCTGCTGCTGCTGCTGCTGCTGCTGCTGCTGCTGCTGCTGCTGCTGCTGCTGCTGCTGCTGCTGCTGCTGCTGCTGCTGCTGCTGCTGCTGCTGCTGCTGCTGCTGCTGCTGCTGCTGCTGCTGCTGCTGCTGCTGCTGCTGCTGCTGCTGCTGCTGAACGACAGTCTTACAGATTTTGATCCAAACGCCACTGTGCACCTGCTGATCGATGACAATGTGAGGGGACTGTGCTCATGGACCTCCAGCAAGTTCGCGCTGCCTCTCTGAGCATGTCCACAGATCGTAACTGTCAGTGTCGACGCGTCCGGCCCACAGTTGCACAAGAGAGGATACCGGCGAGCAGGAACTCTCGTCCTCCTCGCTGACGTTGACGATGATGGCAGGCTGGATGTCGGCAGGGCGCCGCTGCGAGAGACGCTGGCGGCGGCATGCATATCAGCAGTGAACAAAGATATCGAGGAGATGGATCAGAGCAAGGATCATTTCCTCAAGAGGAGGCGGCTCTGGGATCCTCTATGTGGGTCCGGAACGCTTGTCATTGAAGCTGTTTCCTCCTACCTGGGCAAGTCAGCGGTCAAGATCGTCTGAGTGTCAGGCCTTGCCTGACGATGTACAGGTTGTCAAACGCAAGTTCGCGTTCGAGGACTGGCCGATACATAACCAAGGGGAGTTCGAGAAGTTTGTCAAGGCGCAGGAGGAGCAGGATCGTGCGAGCCTAATCACAGTGGAGGTCCTTCTGCAAGAAGAGGAGGGGATGGCGCTGACCTGCTTGCAGACCCTGGCGGTCGGCAGCGATATCAGCAAGGATGCGATCCAAATGGCGAAGAGGAACGCGGAGAGGAGCTTGACTCAAGAATACTGCTCATTCAAGCAGGGAACCGTCGTAGATACAGCGAATAACATAGAGGAGGGAGCGGTAAATCTCGCCCTCCTCTACCACTACCTTCTCCCACCCCTGCCCTCCTCCTCCTGCCCCCCTCCCCTCCCCCCCCCCTCCTCGCCCTCGCCCTCGCCCTCGCCCTCCTCGCCCTCCTCTGCCACTTCCCCTTCTTCCTGCTCCTCGTCCTCCGTCCTCTCGTCACCAGCCACCGCAGGTACTGCTCACAAACTTGCCCTATGGCGTCCGGCTGCATGGTTTTTACGTGCGGCTCCCCTTGTGCCTCTTCTGGTCTGAGTGGAAGAGCAGGACGCGTGGAGGAGCATCATTAGAGTCCTCACTCGCAGGGAGGACATCTTACCCTACGTCATCTCCAGCTGTGAGGAGGAGGAGGAGGCGGAGTAGGGGGAGGAGGAGGAGGAGGAGGGGGAGTAGGGGGGGGAGGAGGAGGAGGAGGTAGGGGGAGGAGGGAGAGGGAGAGAGGGTGTGGGACAGGGACGGGGAGGGGAAGCAGAAGCGAGAGGGGATGGGAAGGAAGGGGCAGTATTGGAGGAGGGTCGAACAGTGTTCTAATGTATGGGTGCAGCACGACAGGACATTCCGCTACCGCAGGTGGGATGAGAGGACGGGGATGTGGATGTAGCTGACGAGCTGACAGGGATGGAGAACCGAAGAGATTTTGTCCTTCTCCAACCGGGGGATACCAGTGCAACTGAACAGGATTGTAAGGGGGAATGCTAGCAAGGAGAAGCAGGAGGAGCAAACAGAATGAGGAGAGGCTTCGAGGACAGCGATTGGACGCTCAAGTGCCTGTTCATTCTCTCCTCCTCCTTCTCTTCGATTTTCTCCCTCTCCTCCATCTGCCAATCTTCTGAAGAGTCGCCGCAAGAGACTTCACTTGGACTCCCCTCACGACGAGAAGAAGGAGCGATGCATCGTAGTGAGCAGCGGTCTCTTGATCCCGAACGTGCCGGGGCTGCCGACATTGAGCGATCTGCATTCATAGTCAGTTTTCCTCTCCTGCTCCCCCCCCCCGGTTTAGCTTCAAAATGGACAAAAGTAAATAATGATATATATTATAATACCGGTAACGTTGGAATAGGTACAATCCCTAATAATAGTTCCAAATTACAGATTGAAGGGAATATTTCTGCAAATGGTATTGAAATAGGATTAAAGGATAATGATGGCGCACAATTACCTAAGATATTTCACGATAAATATTTGGTTCTTGGTGTCAAACAAACAAATGACAATTATATATTTATTTCTAATGATACAACTTGGGGAAATAAGGTTGTGATTAATAGTACAGACTGGGGATATATTAGTTGGTACAATACAACACGGATAAAATGGAATAGTCAAGGTGTTTATATATATGGTCCTAATTTACAATTCAACGATGTTCCTATATCAGGTAATACAATAACATCTGTTAGTTCAAGTTTTAAGCTTGTAGATGG
>NW_005434649.1:380935-424456 GCF_000315625.1 Guillardia theta CCMP2712 | reverse complement strand
TCGCTGTAGCTGATCCTGAAGTTTTCGCGACTCCTCCTGCAGCGTCTGGATAGTCTTCGACTTCTCCTCGCTCTTCTCCTTCACGAGATTCAGCTGCGTTGTCGTCCACTCCAGCTCCGCCTGCATCTTATGCATGCTCTCCTGCTCCATCTGCGCTCGGACCTCCGCAGCGTCCCGCTCACGAAGCGCCATGCTGTTTGCACGGACCTTCACAGGCATGAGGAAGGAGGAGGTGAAAAGAAGCAGTGAGGGAGGAGGGAGGAAGGAGGACCACGAGCACGCGGGGAGGAAGAGAATGAAGACCAGGAGGAGGAGGAGAAGGAGGGGAAGGAGGAGGAGGAGGAGAAACACGAGCACGCGGGGGGAGGAGAATGAAGATCAGGAGAAGGAGAAGGAGAAGGAGAAGGAGAAGGGGGAGGAGGAGGAGGAGGAGGAGGAGGAGGAGGAGGAGGAGGAGGAGGAGGAGGAGGAGGAGGATGGCTGCAGAAGGATGACCTGAGCCTGCATCTTCTTGTTCTCCTCCCGCATCTGATAGCATAGGATCAGCGGAAGAGCAACAGGCAGTCGCCTCACCTGCTCTGCTTCTCTTGCTGCGTCCTCCACCCGCCTCAAGGTCTCGTCGTTCAACTTCCTCGCCTCCAACAACTTCAAGCTCAAGTCCGTCTTCTGCTTGTGTTCTGTTTCCAACGAGGAGGTCACCTGCAGTCACATGGTCAGCGGAGGGAAAGGAGAGGAAGAGAGACAGGAGAGGGGAGCAGGAGCAGGAGCAGGAAGGAGCAGTGGGCACCGCATTGGGACGGAGCAGGGGGATAACGATCTCTTACCTGATCTGTACAGAATCGGAGGTCCTCGACTGAAGCTGCAAGTTCAGTTTGCAGGGTCTGCACCTGAACATCAGCATCAGCATCAGCATCAGCATCCCTCGCCGCTCCTCAACCTGTAGCCTACACTCCTCAGCTCGTCCCCTCAGCTTGCCGATGATGCCCTGCAGCTCCTGGATCTGCCACATGCTGCTATCATGCAAGGAACCGCCCAGCCTCGTCATGTCGAACCTCCTGCGACTTCTCCAGGAGGCTGGCAGCTCGTTCTCTTGCTAGGTTGCTCACTCGGTCCGCATCTCTCAGGATCTGCTGCCCTTGAGCCTGCAGCGTCTTCTTCTCCTGCTTCTCCCGCTCGATCGCTTCCTCCGCTGCTGTCAAGGAATCCGAGAGCTGTTGTGATGCAGTTCAGATGAGCGACAGGAGGAGGTGAAAGTAGAGGAGGACGAGGCGGACCAAGGGGGGAGAGTTGGCGTTGGCTAAGTTATAGGAGGTGGAAGAGGAAGAGGAGGAGGACGGAGGAGGAGGACGAAGGAGGAGGAGGAATCTGGCCCTACCTGCTTCTCTTTTTCTCTGCTTCCTTGAAGCTCTTCCTCCAGCTTCTCGGACTTCTCTTGAAACCTGTCAGCTAGGTCCTGCGTTCCCGTCAATTGAAGGAAAAGAGACATCAAGCAATGACAAACCTTGAGCTCCAATAGCCGTTGCTGTGCTTCAGCTGCCAGACAAAATCAGCCAGCCAGCCATCGAGTCAGTCAGCAAGTCAGCCAGTCAGATAGACAGGTCATGTCATATCAGTTCATGTCAGGTCAAGTCAGTTAGGTGGGGTCAGGTCATGTCAGGTCAAATTGCACGAGCTCTCCGTTTCCAACCTAAATTCGCTTCTGCAGTCTCGAGCCTCCTCTGCTCGTCGACAAGCGTCAGGGCCAGCTGAACGAGCTCCAGGAGCTGACCTGACTGTCTTCCAGCTGCTTGCTCACCCTGTTCTTGGCCGAGGAGGTGACCTCGAAGCCGTTGCTGATGGCCTTGAGAGAGGTGAAGGCATCTTGAGCCTTGGGAACAACCTGCGAGATGAAGTAACGCGGCATGGCGAGGAGGAGCAGAGAAAAGAAGGGCTGCACAAGGGTAGAACACTAGAGGGGTCAAAGGAAGGGTGGTGAGATAGAAGTAGGGTAGAGGTACAGGAAGAGAGGACGACAAGGAAGGAAACAAATTTGCATTCAGCTTGGATAACAATAAGACAAGTTAGTCGCACAAGACGCGAAGGAGCGCTGTGGCCTTGCATTGGTAGCCGGAGCTGCAGCGGAGAGGAGGAGGAGGAGGAAGCAGTGGTGCAGAGGATAGGAAGAGGAAGGAGAGAGTCATTGAGACCTTGTCTGGCTCCAGTTCCCTCATCATGTGGTGCATCTCAACAATTCTCTGCAGAATTTTCCCGTCAAAATCGCCAGCGATGGTGCAAGCGAGGACGCGCACGTTCTGCAGTGACGAGAGCAGCGAGCTGTCCTCTTCCTTCGACTGCAGCGCAGCAGCAAGGCTGTTGATCCGAGCAACCTGAAAGCAAGCAAGGTCGGACAATGCGCGAGAAAACGAGGGGACGTTGCGGACTGAGCGACCTGTTGCTTCAGCTGATTCTCTTTCTCCTCCATGTCGGCTGAGGACTTGGACAATAGCTGCTCCAGCTCCTTGATCTTCACGTTCGCCAGTGCAAGCTGGACACCAGAAATTCAATAGGAGGAGGAGGAGGAGGAAAAGACGAGGAGGAGTGGAGTATGAGGGAGAAGAAAGAGAGAGAGCAGGACGTGGGGTTGAGGGGGTGAGGAGGAAGAGGAGGAGTTAGCAAGAGGAGCAGGAATTGGAGGAGAATACTACTTCACCTCCTTGTTATGCTCCTCCGATAGCGACGGAGACTGAACAGATCAAGTCAACGCGGTCGGTGTTCATCCTGACTCCCCGCCCTTCACCTTCTGCTCCAGTTGTGCCTTGTAATCTTCTAGCTCAGAATCCTTCGCCTCAAGCATCTTTGACAAGTGATCCAGTTTCCCCCTCAGCCGGGCGATCACGAGCTCATGGCTGATCCCGGAGGAGGAGGACGAGGCTCGGCTGATTCCCTGCTGGTTTGCGCTCTTGGCCACAAGCTCTCGCACCTGCTGACAATATCAGCATGTTGCGCAAGAGCAGGCTTTCCCACCTCAGCCCACACCATCTCCAGCTGGGAGGTCAAACTCTTGCGGACTTGAGCCGGGCTGGCTTCAGCGTTGGCCATGTTGCCATCGTACTCGCTGACGTTCCCTGTTGGGATCTGCGGGCAAGGGGCGAGCTGCCAGTCAACCACTTGCCCTTCAGCAGTGCACTCGCGTCGCAAGCAGCAGCTCCCCATCTACCTGGGACAGCAGAGACTCGAGGACGAGTTGCGCTCTCATGAGCTCCTCCTCATGCGCGTTGTTCGGTTTCGGCATGGAGCGAGGCGTCTGGGACCCATCCGATCAGAGCGCTGCATGGAGGAGGAGGCGAGCAACAACCTGCCCCGTCGAGTTCAGCTGCTCCTTGAGGAAAGCGACCATGAGCTCCGAAGAAGCACACCTGAAGGCACAAGTCACAACCCTCGACAGCCGTTGAGTTGACATGCAACCTGTCTTCTGCATCCTTCAGCTTCGACTTCACTCTTGTTGATCGGTATGCGTCAAACAGGCTCTCGCACGATCATCACTGGAATACCTTCCAACCATTGCAATCTCGTGCCAAAAGTTCAACACGGAGGACTTTGTGATAGCAGAGCGCTTGCGCATTATTTCAGCTAGGAGCTTCACTTTCAGCTTGCGACTGGTCATGTGACTCTTTTGAAGCTTTTGTTTCATGATGGTCTCAACCTGTCATTGCGGTATGTAAGCTGCTGTAGAACAGCGACAGCTACGCTCCATTACCTCCTCGATCTTTGAGATGTGCTTGTCCTTGATGCTATTCTTCCATGATACCACGCTCTTCATCATGTCTTCTAGCTGTCTCTTCTTGTCTCGGAGCTCCTTCTCCAGCTGTTGGAATCGATGAGCTAAACTAGGAAGCACCGAGGAGCATGTGATCTTTACCTGTGAGTTTTTCTGCTTCAACTTTCGTATGACAGCCTCTGAGAGGTTCGATCTTTGCTCTTGGTCGACATCCTCTCCGCTCGCCCCGACATCGTCTCTGCGCCGAACATAGCTTGCATAAGACGGCTAAGTCTCAAAGAGAAGACTATCGTCAACCTGTCGTGCCTGCTCAAGGCCTCATGCTGGCCCCTGCGTGAGCCAGCAAGAGATGCAAAGCTTGCGTCTCCTTCTTTCAGCGTGTTCAGTCCGAATCCTCCTGTGTGCTCCACCCTACCAAGAGGATTACGAGTCTCAGGATACAAACTTGTCACTTCACCCTTGCGGGCTTCGGATAGCGTCAGTGTACTCTGGAGGGGCACCGAACGTTCTCAGCTCTAGCGGTAACTCCTGCATCGAGGATCACGGTCACGAGGAGCAGCAAGCGGATGAGTTACTGTTCGTCTCAGC
This sequence comes from Guillardia theta CCMP2712, assembly GCF_000315625.1. NCBI lineage: Eukaryota > Cryptophyceae > Pyrenomonadales > Geminigeraceae > Guillardia > Guillardia theta. The sequence continues at coordinate 420,111 of NW_005434649.1, read as the reverse complement.
TCATCCTCGTATCGATCAGAACGCGACGCTTGCATCATGGAAACTGGGAAAGGTTCCTGTACGGACGCAAGAGGCATCAGCTCCCATCGCTGCTGGTTCACTCACTGGCAGGACACCTGCAGGTTCTCGCCGCTCGATTGAGAGAACAGCTCTCGTGCACTTCCCGCTGAGCAGGAGCAAGTGAGTCTTCATCTCTTTCCTGAGAACAACTTACTGCTATGAGGTTGCGACAAAGAGCCAGAGGATCGACTGCAACGAGGAGGTGAATCGAAAGCACAGGAGAGAGAAGGCATTACCCTCGGTGCGAGCCGGACGAGTCGTAGGACCGGTCGTCTTCGAAGGAGGGGTCGAAGCTCGGCTGCGAGTTGAAAGGCGAGTGACTCAGGAGATTATCACGGGAAGGTGGCATCGGCCTTGGAGCGAACGGGTCGACGCCCTTGAGGTAGGGAGCCGAGCCGAGACCAATCAGAGGAGCGGACAAGGGGGCTTGCGGGGTCGAAGATGCTCTTGATGACTGATCGCTGATGCTGTGAGGTCCTGTTAAGGGCGCCGGGGGGGGTGTTGATGAGGCGCCGGGCAATGGATCATATGATGAGTACATGGAAAGCCCGATGTGTCTGGCAAGGTCAAGAGCAGACCTGCTTGAGTTATACGATCCATCTGAGCTGGTGGATTCCGCCGTCCAAAACTGGGGTTGCGAGGAAGAAGGGGAGAAATTCCCTGGTCTAGCATGCCTCGAATGATCGGACATCGAACGTCAGATACGGAGAACGACGAAGAGGTATACTCTGACAGGCTTCTGAACGTCCGAAGAGCTTGCAGTATCTACTCTTTCCCTCGGCTTCAGTCACCAAATCCCTCCTAGCTCTTCATCCCTGCTCCTCCTTACCCCTTCCTCCCACCACCGCTACTGCCATCCCGCACTGAACGCTACTCTGGTTTAAATCGGTTTGACTCATGATGCTGTTTGTCCGGCCCGGGCGGCCCGATGATTCGATCACTGAGCTGAAGACCCTGAGGCGGGTTGGAAGTGATCGTAGAGCAAATTTTAGAAGTTTCGAGTAACAATTACTCCTCTCCAAAATATTTCCGAATCACTCCTCCAAATTTCAAATTACCAGATTTAGGTGTGGCAGTGGTCCCCAAAAGCTGGCTCTGGGGGTAGGTGGTATGTAGTATTGGTGGGGTAGGGAAATCGGACCGGGTGGGGTATGCTCACGTGTCAAATCTCTCCCTCGCCGGAAAATATGATTTAACACAACCCAAGGCAGAGAAATTTTAGCAAGTGCCTCCCCACTACACCTCATCACCTTGCAGTGTAGATCTTCAACCTTACCTAGTTTTGCTTAAGAGATTTATAATAAATATCTTTATCTTGTAGAAGATACAGCACTGTTGCCTCCAAGGCAGTGAGGGAGTGCTCAGTACCCACCCTTGTAGAGTAGCATGAATATCCGAAGGGGGTAGTTCTTTCACTCGTGCTGCAATTTTTTGTTACTAGGAACACTCACATACAACCGGCTCTAGGGTTGAATTATAAAAAATGTGTGGTGGGTCCTTCCCATGAAGGATCGGGAGACGGGTAGGGTAGTTTCCACGAATTTGGCGGGAGTTCGTTTTGACTCTAAGGGTGGGTACTTTCATTAGGAAATGAAGGTGTTTAGGGAGGGTAGTGGGAAAAATAGAGGGTAGTGGGTAGGGGTCAGAGAGAGATTTGACAGAATGTGATTCACAGGTAGGTGGGGTGATTAGGTCAGAGGGCAGGAGCGGGGTGGACGCAGTAGAAATAGGGGGTAATCCAAAGACTCTATGGGGGTGGTCGAAGGTGTTGTCTTAGGTGGGTCACTTGGGCGATATGGTAGGGGTGATGGACCCAGGTTCTAGGAAGATAGGGATTTAGGAAGTACGCGCTAGAAGGCATAGAACCCTTGCTTGCAGGTGGGTAATTGCTATACATCCGAGGGGTAATGGAAGAGGATGAGGGGTGGTGGTAGCTCAGGAACACAATGACAGGGGGTCCATTCACCGAACAAGCAGCCATTATAAAGGGGTGGTCAGATGGTCGCGGTTTCTGGAAAGGGGTGGGTTTGAAATGGTAGGGGTATAAATGAAGGTATTTGAGGGGGTAGGGTCTTAGGATGTACCACCAAGGGTCCTAGGAAGGACTCTAGAAAGGTAGGAGCTGCCGCACGGGTGCAGAAAGAAAAGACAATGGCGGATGGCGGCAATGGAAGTGGCGGCGGCGGCGCCGGGGGAGGCGCCGGGGGAGGGGGAGGGGGAGGGGGAGGGGGAGGCTTCGGGGGAGGAGGAGGAGGAGGAGGAGGAGTTCAAGCAGGATTCCCGAATCAGGGTGGGCCTGGTATGGGAATGGGCCCTGGAGGTGCTAGCGGAGCCTTCCCTGGCCAAGGCGTGCAGGCAGGCAGAGGCGGCAGAGGTCGAGGTCATGCTGCTGGTGGAGACAGGGGAGACAGAGCAGATCGAGGAGGGTTTGGCGCAACAGACAGAGGCCAAGGAACGGACCAGCGGGGAGGGCGTGGAGGTCGTGGGTAAGTGCACTCACATAATTTTGTGATAGTTGTAGAGGAATCTATTGCACTGCTTTGTTCATATCGAAAACATTTCATTCCCTTTCCTTGAACTTGTATTGTACGATATGGAGCATGAGTGAGACTGAGGCGGGTAGAGAAGTGTAAATGCCAAAGTCTCAACCTGCTTCCTGGTGTGCTGAATTATGCAATGAAATGCCAAGAATGACAATGGAATCAGTCTTCATGTTTGCCATGACACCATCTACACGATAATTTACTGACTCTATTCTGTCTCCTTGGTTCCATTTTGCAGGGGGGTGGTGGGACAACATACCAGACCTGGTGAGCCATTATCTGACCATTTCGTATGACCTCAAGGTATTCACCATCTTCGCAGGCCCCAAAGGAATGCAGCAACCAAACATGAGCTCGCAGAAGAATGGCTCAAATCAAAATCCAAACCATGTACAGCCTAGTGTACCACCGCCTGCACTTTCCGATAGCCCCGATTCTTCTGCATTCCCTTCCCAACCGAACTGGATGAACTCAAATCCCATGAATCCACCGAGGGTGAAATCAGCTCCACCTGATCAAGAAACAACAGGTTTGTTACTTTTTCTGCAGACTGGTAAATAAGTGATGAATCCTTTCAGCTTTGCCAAGTGCTTCGATGAACGCACAATCACGAAACCGCGTTGGAGCCATGATGGGGCAGCACATGACTTCACCTGGCTTTCCTAGTCCAGGATCGGGTCCAGGGCAGCCTCCTGCTGGTCAAGCAAGACCTCAAGCTATGCCGGTGAGACCTACTGTTCCAACAACCCAGGGGCATAGTCACCAGATGACGTCTCATGCGCCGACTGCTAACATGGGAGCAAGCATGAATCCGGCAGCAACTATGAACCCGGGCATGGCTGCTGCACCGATGCCTACCGGCATGTCCCCGGGAATCGCTCCAGGCCCGAATGCGAACATGAATCCCACTATGGCAGCGGGCATGCCTGCTGCTGCTTTAGCGCCTGGTTTTCAAATGTACTGGAATCAGATGGCGGCGATGCAAGCAGCTGCAGCGTATCAAAACCGCCAGGATGGTCAAATGCCAGTCATGCCTCATGTTAATCGCCCAGATATGACAGCACAACACGCAAACAGACCAACGCAACAGGTCCCAGTGAACATGCCTGCCCAGCAAGTTCCCCCAAAGCGTGAGAAGAAACTCCTTTTCAAAGTGAACGAGAACCGAGACATTGTACAACCAGCAAACGTTGGTGGAAATGCATCTAACAAGCCCTCGCAATCACAAACAACTCCAGACACTAAAGATGCAACCTCCAATTCAGTACAGCAGAGCTCGATTCAACCCAACAGCATTTCAAGTGAAGTTGAATCAATCATCGGATCGAAAGTATCGGAGCAATCGAGCTTGCCTTCATCTACATCGTCTGCACCTGAAGCGAAATCTGCATCTCAAACAACTGCTACTGATACCACAACGGCAAAGGAAATGAATCAGGTAGTTACTCCACCAACGCTTGCTCCGAAGGAACCACCAATGGGAACTGCGAATTCCGAGAAGTCGAAGCAGCAAGATGAAAGCAAGGACTCGACCCCTGTTTCTAGCGAGCAAGTGAATACAACAGGCATCCTTTCAGGCTCTACTGGAACGACCGCAGGCACAGCCGGTGCTTACGTCCCTCCACATCTGAGAGGCAAGGCTAGCGACAACAATAATGCCGCTCCTAGGCCTGTGGCAGGACCTTCCAAAGTTGAGGATGCCAAGAAATTGAATGGAGTTGAGAACAGTGAAGAGAAAATTCCATCGAACATGGCTGTCGAAAAGCGAGTAGAATCCGATGCAACGGCAACCTCGGTAGACTCAAAGAAAAAAGAGGGAAGTCATGAGGACTCGAAGAATGCTGATGAATCCAACGCTGTAGTTGACGAAGCGGTCAAGCAGCAGGTAGAAGAACCTTCCAAGTCAGTGATGCAGACAGATGTACCTGAGTCCATGCCTGAAGGATCGTCAGTAAGGTCGCAGCAAACCCCGGTGGCCCCCAGCCAAGCTCAACCAGCAGCGTCGCAGAGCGACAAGACCGTCGCCGACGTGACAAATGACAAAGCTGAGGCTAAAAAAGAACCTAGTGAAGAGCAGAGTGTCACAAAGAAGGAAGGAAATACAGCAACCAAGGACGACGATAAGGAGAAGGAGACGGAGCCTGAGGTACCCAAGATGAAGAAAGAACGTCCAGCTCTTGCTCCTGGAGAGAGGCTGCAGTATACTCTGGAGTTTATGCTCAAGTTCAAGGACATCGTCAAGAAGAGTGAGATCACGGAGAAGGTGCTCAAGTCGGTCAGCGAGAACGATCATCTCCGCGATGCCTCAGGCACAGATGCACGCAACCCTGCAAGCAATCGACCTTCATCTGGGCTGCTTCCAGCGCCCAACCCCAACGTTGGAATGCCTATGATGGGCTCGGCGTCAGTGATGCAGCGTGGCGTACCACCGCCGGGTATGCGAGATCCGCGAGGCATGCCACGTGACAACAGGATGCCGTCTACAGCTCGTAGTGCGCAGAGGGTTGGAGGAAGAGGGCAACCTATGCCAATGAATCTGCCGCCAGTGAGGCCTCTCGAAAAGAGCGACAATGCATTTGACTTGAGCAAGAACAAAGCAAGGACTCACTATGAAGCGACGATGAAGTTTGCGCGGTCGATCTTGAACAAGCTGACTTTGACGAACTTCAAGAAGTTGGCTGCAGACCTTGTGAACATTGATTTCAGAGATCCTGAAGAGTTGAAAGGTCTCGTCGGAATCATTTTTGACAAAGCGCTGGAAGAAGGACACTTCTGCCAGATGTACGCGGGGTTTTGCAACGAGATCAAGGATAAGCTTCCAGAGTTCTCCGAGGAGGAGGCCGACCCTCTTCCCGGAGAAGAAGTGAAGAAGAAGAAAGTGTCGTTCAAGAGGTGTCTGTTGAACAAGTGTCAGGAGGAGTTCGAACGAGCCGATCGATACGACGAGCTTACAGACGCTGAGAACACTGGCCTTTCGGAAGAGGAGAAGGCGAACAAGACACGAAGAGTGCGCATCCGCATGTTGGGTAAGAAGGCGGCATGATGTAGGCGAGTTTGGACTAAGCGAGGGTGACAGGGAATATCAAGTTCATTGGGGAGCTGTTTGCTCAGAAGATCTTGAATGAGAAGATCATGCACGAGTGCGTGAAGCGCTTGCTAGGGAGCAAAGACGAGGACACCATCGAATGTCTTTGCAAGCTTATGGTAAGCATGGCAGCGTCGGAGGATGAGGGAAGGTGACTGAGAGGTGATGTGCAGTTTACGATTGGCAAGCTGCTTGACCGCGAGGAGGCACGACACTACATGGATTATTATTTCGATCAGATGAAGCAGATGGCGAATGAGATGGGGAAACGGCCGGGTGGAAACAGGTTGAAGTTTATGTTGATAGACACTCTGGAGCTACGCAAGAACGAGTGAGTGACCTTGGAAGCTTGGTTGAGGGCTGTGCTGTATGCTGATGAATGCGCTTGTGCAGCTGGAAGCCAAGGAGGGAGACAACTGGGCCGAAGACGATCGGAGAGATTCGTGAGGAAGCTGTGAAAGAGGGCTTGGTGACATCCATCATGCCTCCGGGGGGTCCGATGCGGGATGCAAGAGCTGGTACTTGCTTGAGTTGACTGTGCTGCTTGGTGTCTCTGACAAGAGGTGATGAAGGACCACGAGGAATCTTGCCGGATAGGGTGATGGATCCACGCGAACGGGCGAGAAATATGCCTCAACAGGCGTTCGACAATCGGGGGATGGGGCTGTTCCAGGACAAGCGGATGTCTGGTGGGGGATCAGGCATCCTCCCATCGGACGAGAGGGGGTCGCGTACAGCAGGAATGATGTACTCGTCCGGCCGTGGGGAGATGCCTCCAGTGGGGTATGGCTCGCGGATGGGGATGGGCAACCCAGGAGCAGACTATCGTGCGGATAGGATGGGGGCGGGAGGGCCTGGTCCGAGGGACTCAGGTGGTATGCCTGGAAGCAAGGGGCTTCTGGTCAATCCTGGTCAGCGGGACTCCCCGTCGAATCAAGCAACTTCTCAGTCGGCAGCTGTACCGCAATCCTCGTCGCCTCGGTCCGCCGCTCCTGCACCTGCTCCTGCTCCTGCTCCTGCGCCCAAGCTGTCAGCGGATCAGATCTCCAAGAGGATAGCGAATACCTTGGAAGAGTATGTAGAGATGAATGACCTGAAGGAGGTAAGGAGCAGCACGCCGAGCGTGGGTTTCTTGCCTGCGGAGGTGCTGAACCGTCGGCAGGTGATGGCTACCTTGGACGAGCTGCCCAACAAGGACCAGCATCACGATATTGTCGTGAAGTCGCTTGAGATGGCATTCGACGCTACGAAGCACACAGAATGCCTGGTGAGTTTGACTGGGAGTTGTAGGGGTGTGGTGTGAAGGTGTCGGGCAGGTCAAGTTACTGGATGAGCTGTATGAGAACAAGGTTTTGAGTACGAAGCATATGGAGAAAGGATTCGAAGATGTGCTGGAGTTTTTCGAAGACATGACGATCGATTTTCCTTCTGCTCCGAAAGTGATGGGTAGCTTTATTGTTTCGGGCCTGGCGGAAGGGTGAGCTTCAAGGTGATGATGGAGATGTACGTAGTAACGATGTGAGCAGGTATGTGTCGTGGGATTTTCTCAAGTCGACTTCGGATCGTTTCATGAAGGGTAGCAACTATCAGCCGAAGTTCCTCGGATCGGTGCTGAAGAGTCTGATGGAAACGCTGGGGGCTGAGGAGGGGAGAAAGATCTGGCAGGAGTCAGGGAAGGCGCTCAGCGACTTTGGCGTGACGGATCAGGCGGCGTTTGTGAATGGAAATCAGCTGGCTGACTTGTTCCCACTGCAACGGATCGAGAAGAGCGTGATAGCGATGCTGGAGGCGGACAAGTCGGACCAAGAGATCATCGAGGAGGTAGAGTCGATGATTGAGACAGTTGACCGGGAAGTCAGCCGGTGTGTGGTCAAGTGCTGTCTAGGAAAGATCTGTCAGGAGCTGGGGGGACGAGAAGCGCTGAAGCAAGTGACAAGCGACAACCTCATCGAGCCTAACGAGAAGGCTTGTTTCAGCAAGAGGCAGGAGCTTCTGCGAAGGTGGCTGGGGAAAGATTGCGATCAGTCGTACGCGTTGTTTGAGCTGCAGGACTGCGTGAGAGGGTTGGAGTATCCGCCAGGTGAGGGAGGAGGAAGAGGCATGACGGGAGGGACCATGACGAGGTGAGGGCAGGCTTCTTCTCGCGATGTCTCGCTACTCTCTACGACCTGGAGGTCATCCACGAGAAGGCCATCGAGGACTGGCTGCAGCCTCCTGACAACCGCGACCCGTTCCTGACGGCTGCTCGGAAGCGCTTCGACGTGCGAGACAACATCGAGGCGAAGAAGCAGGTAGGAGGGCGAGGAAGAGGACTGAGGAGGGGATGAGGGAGAGAGGGCTGACTGTGTGGCAGGCGCAGAAGTTTGTGGAATGGTTGCGGAAGGACGAGAATGCATGATGATGTCAGGGCAGGTTGTGGTAGGCACTAGTTTATTCTTTGGGTGAAACGATAAATCTCCTCTCAATCCAACGTGACGTGTCTCTCGCTCGGCTCGCATTCGACTCTCAAGCTTCATTTCACTGCAGCACTCAGTTGTTCATATTGAGATATTGCTGCCCTCCATCATTTTTCTTCCCACTCAGGAGGGGGGGTGGGAGAGAGGGAATAAACTAGTCGCATGCGGTGACGGTGGCCGATGATGACTGACTGACTGAGTCAGTGACTTGGAAGTTTGAACAGCTGACTGTGAGCATGGCACTGAGTGACGGTTCTACACTGTAACACTGTCATTGTACTTGTTCTAATGATTGAATGTTTCCACTTGGGGCCTGGACGGCGATAGCATGCCGCGTGCGTCGTCAGCAGGCAAACTCACCGGCGCACTGGGCCGGGCCGGGCCCGGCCGCGATTGACAAACCGTTACAGAAACCAACGGCTAGCAAACGAAGGTCCTGGACCCCTACCTTTCATACCGTACCCCTGTTTATTCTTGTAGTCCCGAAAGACCTTCTTCACACCTCAACTTTTATATGTGGAATATTGGAGTAAATGAACCTAGTACTCCATCCCAAACCCAATAAGGACCCACCACCCAATAATGAAAGGACCCCTCCGGCCCTCAACCCCCTCTTGCGCCGCCTTTGACTGCTGCTTGCTGTATGGCGGTTGGAGCGCCAAATCAGAGCAGCAGGTGAAGATGGAGGGAGAGGAGGAGGAGGAGTATCCTTCGATCCAGGGGAACGTAAGAGAGACTCTGAATACGAAGCTCTACCTCACGGCGAAGAACTCCTCCGCTCTCAGGGTCACCCAAAAGAAATCCACTAGTCTCCTACGACCACTGGGCAGCGCCAGCCCAAACGGTAACGTGAAGGGAGCGGGAGGACATAGCGTGGGAGGAAACGGGCACACGCACAGAAGCCCTACATTTCGTGTAGATTCTCTTCTGCCACAGGAGCTTAAGATCGCTCGTCATGATAACAGGAACGGAAAGAGCATCGGGGAGAACGGGAGTGATGCAGATGACGCCATGTCGTCTCGCGAATCTCACAAGGAGAACGGCAAGGCAGAGAATGGTATCGATATGCCAGGAAAGAATGTATCGTTTGACTTCCAGGCGCTGGACAATGCGGACTCGAAGTCCATGCTGGAACGAGCGGAAAAGTTCAGCAAATCCGCAGCTTCAGAGATAGAAAGCACCACAGACTCGGACACGAAGCTGAAGCCCAAGAAGGCGCTGACTCAAGACGAGGCACGGGACTTGTTGAGGCTCATGAAACGTCTTTCAAGGAACCCTGAGAGCCAGGAGTTCGTGTACTTGCGGCCTTACCTTCCCGACGAGAACATGCCGCCTGCTGAACGATTCACCCCCTTGAATCCTTACCACCTAGAAGTTGTACAGCACTCAGAGATCGATCCCAGCAACTACTTCACCATGAGCGCTCATGGGGTGACCCAGTTCCTCCACGGCAAGCCATCCTTCACCGAGCTGAGCAGATGGCGCAAGGAGTACCAGATATTCATGGCTATCAGGAAGATCAACGTGTTCCGCAAGTACAGAGTCTGGAAATCATACAAGGTACCCCGCCGTATGGCGATTCCGACTTGATGACGTCACGAGCAGGTGTGGAAAGACGTCGTTCACTACGGCAAGATGCACATTCATCAAGGGCTCTTGACCAAGAACCTCTTCTGGTAGAGAGAGCTTCCTCTGGTGAATTTGCTGACTGTCTGCTGTTTCAAAGGATGGACGACAAGTTCCGAAATGCTATTCTTGAGATCCGCCTGAATTGTGAAGAGCTCAAGACAAGCGACTTGCACAGCTTCCAGCCTAGTCACTTGTATAGGTTGGACGAGTTCTACAGTGATCAGCAGGTGCGTCGGATTTCCCCTGGCTTGCTCGTTCCTCACGATTCTTTCCCGCAGAGCCAGCGAGAAACTTTCTTGAAACAACTTCTGGTGTTCTGGGACACAAACGTCTCCTGCGCGGCGAAAGCTTGCACTTCTACTCTTGACGCCCTCGAGGCCAAGCTCCTTGGCTCAGCTCAGACCGTAGGTCCCCAGCAAGGCGCGATTCAGAAGGTGACTGGCATCCAAAAGGACGACAGCCAGAACTACAGGTACCTACCGGTGCGAAGAGACTCGAGAGGTTGAACTTCCTGTCTTCAGATACACCATCAAGGCGTCCAAGCGAGTGGAGCATCAGAGATTGTACCACCTCCTCCGTTTGTGCGATTATGTCATCTTCAATTCCTTGGTATGCCTCCTCCTCCTCCTCCACCTCCTCCTCGTTATCCCTCTCCTCCTCCTTTTCCTCCTCCTCGTTATCCCTCTCCTCCTCCTCCCCCTCCTCCTTTCTCTTCAACATTATTGCCGTTTGATTGCTTTGCTGCAGTACAGTATCGTGATTGGCACTCTCGACTTTCTCCTCGAGAAATTCGCGCCTACGGCGACCATGGCGATCAGCTTCTCGGACGGGAAGAACGACGGGTTTGACAGGCCCATAGACGCGTCGAGTGCACGGCAGGGATCGGATGGGTTCTCCTTCGAGAGAGCTCGTTCAGGCTCCTTCTTGAACCGATCGATGGAGGAGGACGAGGAGACCCAGCTGCAGTCGATCTTCGTGACCGAAGTCATCATGGAAAAGGACAAGCTCTTCTTCGTGCCCTCTGTGGAGGACTTCGAGGATCAGATCGATGCGATCATTGACGACTATGTCGCCACCGTCTCGTCGAAAGTGCGACTGCTCGGTCATGAAGAGCTTATAGAGTGAGTTTTCTCCCCCCACTGCCTTGTGGTTCCCACTATCCCCCTCCGTTCTCTCCTCCCTTCCCCATCATTTTACTGCCCTTCCTTCTCTCCTCCTGCCTTTCACTCCTTCCTAACTCCCTAACTTCGCCTCCTTCCTCCCCTCCCTCCTTCCGCAGCCGCTTGTTCTCATACGTGTTTGGCAGGTATACGTCCTTGTACGACCCGGACTCAGACATCAGCGACTCGGCTACCGTTGCCGACATCATCCTCAACGACGAGGGCTTCCAGAAGCGCGTGCAGCAGCTACGCAAGACCATCACTTCCTCCTTCGAGAAGGCCGAGAAGTGCCGGCTGTCGCTGGAGCCCTTCCGCGAGATGGCGATGAGGAATCTGGAGGTCGACTCTGACGAGCTCAAGGACAAGTACGAGAGCGGGGAGATCGCTCTCAACGGCTTCAAGACCCAGCTAGTCCTCTACAAGGGGCAGATCGATGACGTGAAGAAGCTCAGTGACTGGGAGGACTTTGGGATCCTCCGGGTGGACACCAGAAAGCTCAAGGACGCGCTGGCGCCTGCGCCTGCGGAAGCTCTTGGCAAGGTCGAGTCGCTGCTGCCTGAGCTGGCGCTTGAAAAGCAGAAGGTGATCATGGAGAGGGTCGGGGGGGCCAACGCAAAACTGTCCAAGAAGCCGGCGACCGTTGCCGAGTTCGTGTCCCTGCTAGCGTTTGTGGAGACGGAGATGGAGGCGAAGGAGGAGCTGGAGGCTCAGTTTGCGGACCTGCAGAAGCACTACGAGCTGATGGAAGCAGAGCAGGTGTTCATCCCCGACATGATCAAGGCGGAGTATGCCATTCTCGTCCCCGAGTACGCGCAGATGCAGAGCAGCCTGGAGATGGCGGAGAGCACAAGGGAGGAGGACATCGCGCAGTGGAACGCGGTGCTTGACAAGGAGATCAAGGAGTTCGGGGAAAGGATCAAGGATATGAAGATGCAGGCGGAGAACCCGCAGATCCTGGAAGACTCGCCCAACCCGGAGATCATCCTCGAAGTAGCTGACAACCTCCGCGAGCAAGTACGCGAGCTGGAGAACTGGGCCAAGGAGGCGCAAAAGTTCCAGGGAGTGTTCGGGGCCAACCTTGTGCGCTACCCCGAGCTCGACGACTTGGTCTCCGACGTCCAGCTGAAGAAGTCGATGTGGGAGGCGATGGTGGAGGTGTCAACCATCACGGAGCAGTGGAAGGAGAAGCTGCTGGAGGACCTCAATATCAAGGAGCTCGAGAGCATCGTGCAGAAGTGGTTCAAGGCTGCCTCCCGAGCTGAACGCGAGCTGCCGGCCAACCCCGTGGCCCCCAAGCTCAAGAGCCTCGTCCAGGTGTACAAGGACCTGGTCCCCAGCTGCTCCGACCTGAGGAATCCGGCGCTGCAGGCGAGGCACTGGGAGAAGATCGATGCTGTGGTGGGAAGGCACATCGAGCGGGACCCGGAGCAGTGGGAGGAGCCGCTGACGCTGGGCCTCCTCCTCTCTTACGGGGTGATGGAGCACCAGGAGCAGATCCAGAAGATCTCGACGGAGGCGACGCAGGAGGGAGTGCTGGAGTCGATGCTCGGGAAGCTGCAGGAGCAATGGAGGAACGCAGAGTTCACGCTCAACAACTTCAAGGAGTCCAAGGACGTCTTCATCCTCGGCGGGGTGGATGAGATCCAGGCGCTGCTGGACGAGAGCATGGTGACGATCGGGACCATCATGGCGAGCAGGTACGTCGGGGGCATCAGGTCGGAGGTGGAGAAGATGGAGACGAATGTGAGGATGATGCAAGACACCTTGGACGAGTGGCTGGGGGTACAGAAGAACTGGATGTACCTGGAGCCGATCTTCTCAGCTCCTGACATCCAGCGGCAGCTGCCGCTAGAGGCGAAGCAGTTCCTCGACATTGACAAGGGCTTCAAGGGGATCATGAAGAAGACCAACGAGAACCCTAACTGCATGCGAGCTGGGACTCAGCCCGGGCTGGCGGACCACTTCAAGAAGTGGAACGAGGCGCTGGATAAGATCCAGAAGTCGTTGGAGGAGTACCTTGAGTTCAAGAGAATGGCATTCCCGCGCTTCTACTTCCTCTCCAACGACGAGCTGCTCGAGATTCTCGCGCAGACGCGCAACGTGCAGGCGGTGCAGCCGCACATGATGAAGTGCTTCGACGCCATCAAGAAGCTGGACTTCGGCGGGGAGCATGAGAACTCGCCGGTGAGGACCAAGGACGAGACGTCTGTCGACATCTACGGCATGATAAGCTCGGAGGGCGAGTACGTCACGTTGGGAAAGAACCTCAAGGCTCGAGGAGAGGTCGAGCACTGGCTTTCGAGCGTGGAGAAGGCGATGGTGACTCAGCTGAGAATCCTCTGTAAGGAGGCGCTGGATGACTTCGAGGGGAGGGACAGGCACCAGTGGGTCTTCGATCATGCTGGGCAGCTGCTGATTAACGTCAGTCAGATCACCTGGGCCCGGGGAGCGGAGAGTGCGCTGGACGGGGAGCTGGTGCCCGGGGATGCGAAGAAGGGAATCTCGACCTGGTTCGACCAGAACGTCGTGTGGCTGTCGGAGCTCTGCCGGCTAGTCCGTGGGGATCTGACGAAGCTGCAGCGAGGATCCCTGGTTGCCCTGATCACCATCGACGTGCACAACCGGGACATCATCGAGTATCTTATCAACGACGGGACGCAGAGCAAGACCGACTTCAGCTGGCAGATGAGGATCCGGTACTACTGGAACCCGAGCATCGGCACCTTCGGGGACCTGGAGATCTTCCAGGTTACCGCTCGCTTCCTCTGCGCGTACGAGTACCTCGGCGCCTCCTTCCGCCTCGTCATCACGCCCCTCTCCGACCGCTGCTACATGACCCTTACAGGAGCTCTAGAGCTGAAGCTCGGGGGCGCTCCCGCCGGGCCGGCAGGGACGGGGAAGACGGAGACTACTAAGGACCTTGCCAAGGCGCTGAGCAGGCAATGCGTCGTGTTCAACTGCGGTGACAACCTGGACTACAAGTTCATGGGCAAGTTCTTCAAGGGGCTGGCGCAGTGCGGTGCCTGGGCTTGCTTCGACGAGTTCAACAGGATCAACGTAGAGGTTCTGTCGGTGGTCGCCCAGCAGATCATCACGATCCAGATCGCGCTTAGGCAGCAGGTGACGGAGTTCGAGTTCGAGGGCCTGACGATCAAGCTCGTCGACACCTTCGGCGTGTTCATTACGATGAATCCGGGGTACGCGGGGAGAACGGAGCTGCCGGACAACCTCAAGGCTCTCTTCAGGCCCATGTCTATGATGGTACCCGACTACAGTCTCATCGCTGAGATCTCTCTCTTCGCCGAAGGCTTCGAGACCTCTCGGCCCCTCAGTAAGAAGATGACCAAGTTGTACAAGCTCGCGTCCGAGCAGGTCTCCTCCCAGCCTCACTACGACTTTGGCATGAGGGCGGTGAAAAGTGTGCTGGTGATGGCTGGGGCAGGGAAGCGAGCCAACCCCGACCTGCCGGAGAACATCACTCTCATTCGCGCCATGTGCGACTCCAACATCCCCAAGTTCCTCAAAGATGACGTCATCCTCTTCAATGCTATCGTGGAGGACTTGTTCCCCGGGGTTGAGGTGCCGAAGCAAGACACTGGGGACCTGTACGCGAGGATCGTACAGTGTCTGAACATGCAGAGCTTCGTGGTCAACGAGGACGTGATGACCAAGGCGATCCAGCTGTACGAGGTGCTGGGGATCCGCTTCGGGGTGATGGTGGTCGGGCCGACGGGGGGAGGGAAGACGACGCTCTCCCGTGCACTAGCTGAGGCAATGACGCAGCTGAGAAACGCGGGGCACGCAGACTCTGCGTTCCAGGTGACGCACACATTCTGCTTCAACCCCAAGAGCATCTCGATGGGAGAGCTGTACGGCAACTACAACCTGCTGACCAACGAGTGGACGGACGGGCTCGGGTCGACGATCATCAGAACAGCCAACAGCGACACCAGCGACGACAAGAAGTTCATCGTGTTCGATGGCCCCATCGACGCCATCTGGATCGAGAACATGAACACGGTGCTCGATGACAACCGGACGCTCTGCCTGCCCAACGGAGAGAGGATCAAGCTCAACGGCAACACTCTCAGGATGCTCTTCGAGGTGGAGGACTGTGCCGTTGCCTCTCCTGCTACCGTCAGTCGTCTCGGAGTCGTGTGGGTCCCTCCGGAGGGCCTCGGGTGTCTGGCATTCATCCGCATGTGGGTGGAGGTGTACCTTCCTCCCAAACTCCCAAAGGAGCACAAGACGCTGATCGCAGGCATGCTTGAGGAACATGTGCCAGCAGCTATCTTGACGGTCAGAAGGGACTGTCGGGAAGGAGGCATATCGTCCGTGGACAACAACTTGGCGACAAGTCTCTGCAGGATGTTTCAGACTCTCTTCATCCCCTCCCGCAAGTTCATTGACTCGCCCAATGGTGAAGACCTGGACTTTGAGATGCCAGGTGAGAGAAGGAGATGTCATTCTGTCAATTCTTTGTTCTTCATGGCAAATACTACTTTCTCTCCCACTCTTCCTGATTTGTTGTTTGCTTCTTTACCCCCTTGATGCCTCTTCTTAGTATCCTGCTCCTGCTCCTGCTCCTGCTCCTGCTCCTGCTCCTGCTCCTGCTCCTGCTCCTGCTCCAGCTCCTGCTCCTCTTTTCTTACTCTCGCACTCCCACAGGCTTAGCGGATCTGCTCAAGAGGTGGTTCCTCTTCTCCCTCGTCTGGTCCATCGGGGGCAATCTAGACTCTGAGAGCAAGGAGATCTTCTCCGAGTGGGTCAGAGACTCTCTCTCCTCCATAGCTCGCTTCCCCAACTCCGGCAACGTCTACGACTACTGTGTCGACCCCGAGACGAAGGAGTTCCGGCCCTGGGAAGAGGTCGCTCCAAAGTTCGTTTACCAGAAGGACAAGCCTTACTCCGACATCCTGGTGCCCACCAAGGACACAGTCAGGTACTCCTACATGCTCGAAGCGTTCATCTCCGTCGGCAGAGGCTCGCTCTTCGTGGGAGAGTCCGGAACCGGCAAGTCAGTCATAGTCGTCGACGCCCTCTACTCCCTTGCGGTGCCTGGGAAGTTCCTTGGGAGGGAGATGGAGGGAAACCTTATCCCCTTCACCATCAACTTCTCGGCCCAGACCTCCAGCCCCCGCACCCAGGAGATGCTCGAGCTGCGCTTCGAGAAGAAGAGGAAGGGAGTCGTGGGGGCGCCAGTCAACAAGAAGCTCATCTGCTTCGTCGATGACGTCAACATGCCGGCTAGGGAGGAGTACGGGGCCCAGCCTCCCGTCGAGCTGCTGAGACAGGTCACGGACACTCTTGAGTACTACCGCCCCCTTGGGGGCCTCTACGACAGGAAGAAGTTCAACTGGAACGACATCGTGGACATGGTGCTGGTCGCGGCCTGCGGCCCACCTGGAGGAGGGCGGAACGTGGTGACCAACAGGTTCTTCCGGCACTTTTCCATGCTCTCGATCTCTCCCCCCTCCCGCTCAGTCCTCTTCGTCATCTTCTTCTCCATCCTCGACGGCCACCTGGCCATGTTTCCCGCCGACGTCAAGGCGCTCGCCAAGACGACGGTGGACGCCAGCATCGACATCTACGAGCGAATCTCGTCTGAGATGCTCCCGACCCCCGCCAAGAGCCACTACACCTTCAACCTACGTGACCTCTCCAAAGTCTTCCAGGGCATCCTCTCCCTCAAGGTCCAGCACTGCCCGGACTCGCGCACCTTCCTCCGCCTCTGGTGCCATGAGAACCAGCGGGTCTTCCAGGACCGTCTCATCGACCACCAGGACAAGAACGTGTTCCAGCGCTGGCTGCACGAGATGCTCAAGAAGAAGTTCAGCGTCGACTGGGACTACACGGAGACCTTCGAGAAAGCTCCCATCCTCTTCGGCGACTTCCTTAAAATGGGAGTTGCCCCTGAGGACCGGCACTACGAGCCTATCCAGGACCCCAAGAAGCTGGACAAGCTGATGGAGGCGTACCTAGAGGAGTACAACCTGTCTACTCCGAAGACGATGAACCTGGTCTTCTTCATGGACGCCATTGAGCACATCTCCCGCCTCGCTCGTATCCTCCGCTCCCCTCGGGGGAACGCGATGCTGGTGGGGCTGGGAGGGTCGGGAAAGCAGAGCCTGACGAGGCTGGCAGCCTTCATGTCGGACTACAAGTGCATCTCGATCGAGCTGACGAGGGGTTACGGCAACAACGAGTTTAGAGAGGACCTGAAGAAGCTCTTCATCGTGGCGGGGGTAGAGAGAAATCAGGTGGTCTTCCTCTTTACAGACTCTCAGATCGTCAACGAGGGCTTCGTCGAGGACATCAACTCAATCCTCAACGCCGGCGACGTGCCGAACTTGTTCCCTCCTGACGAGAAGGATAGAATCATCAACGACGTCCGCGAGTACGCGGCTGCCCTTGGGAGGCCGCTGTCTAAGGACTCTGTCTACCAGACCTTCATTTCCTCCGTGCAGGCAAACCTTCACTGTGTGCTGTGCATGAGCCCGGTGGGCGAGGCCTTCCGTACCAGGTGCCGGATGTTTCCCTCGCTCATCAACTGCACCACCATCGACTGGTACCTCCCATGGCCCCAGGAGGCGCTGCTGGACGTGGCCAAGCGCTTCCTGCTGGGGCTGGAGAACGTGGACCTGGAGGTCAAGACGTCCCTCTGTACCATGTGCACAGTGATCCACCAGTCCGTGGAAGCCTCGTCGGACCGGTTCTGGGAGGAGCTGAGAAGGAAGTTCTACATCTCCCCCAAGAGCTACCTCGACCTGATCGAGATGTACCTGAAGCTGCTGGGGGAGAAGCGGTCGGAGCTGAGCGAGAAGCGGGACCGGTTCAAGAACGGGCTCGACAAGATGGTCGAGGTGGGGCTCGTGATCGAGCAGTCGAAGAAAGACCTTGCTGAGCTCGCTCCTATCCTCGTGGAGAAGTCCAAGGCGACGGAGGAGCTCCTGGCTGTGGTCACCAAGGACAAGGCCAGCGCTGCTGAGGTGGAGAAGGTGGTGGCAGCAGAGACGCTCGAGGTGGAGGCGCAGGCCACAGAGGTCAAGATGGTGCAGGAAGACGCGCAGAAGGACTTGGACGAGGCTCTTCCTGCTCTAGACGCTGCCGTGTCGGCGCTGAACTCGCTGACTAAGGGAGACATCACCGAGGTGAAGTCGTTTGCGAAGCCTCCGGCCCTCGTGCAGACGACAATGGAGGCTGTTTGCGCTCTGCTGGGGATGAAGACGGACTGGGATACAGCTAAGAGAGTACTGGGGCAGTCAGACTTCATGGATCTCCTCCTCAACTACGACAAGGACAACATGGATCCCAAGCGCGTCAAGGTGCTCACCAAGTACACGGCCATGCCTGACTTCACCCCCGAGACCGTCGGCAAGGTCTCCAAGGCAGCCAAGGGCCTCTGCATGTGGTGCCGGGCCATGGAAGTCTACAACCGCGTCGCCAAGGAGGTCGAGCCCAAGAAAGCGAAGCTCGCAGCAGCGAATGCGACGCTTGCCAAGGCGATGTCAGCGCTGAAGGAGAAGCAAGACGCGCTGAAGCAGGTGCAAGACAAGGTCATGTCCCTCGAGGAACAGCTCGACCAGGCCATGGTGGACAAGAAGAGCCTGGCAGATCAGGCGGCTCTGTGCGAGGCGAGGCTGGGGCGAGCTGGGAAGCTGACAGACGCTCTGGGGTCAGAGCAGGTGTCATGGACGGAGCAGGTGGGAGTGCTGAACACGCAGCTGAAGCTGCTGGTGGGGGACGTGTTCCTAGGCGCCGCCTGCGTGGCCTACTACGGGCCCCTGACAGGAGGGTATAGGAAGGAGATTGTAGCGCAGTGGATGGAGGCATGCAAATCCGGGGGTATCCCCATATCACCTTCCTTCAGCCTTGTCAACACGCTCTCTAAGGCGGTTGAAGTCAGAGAGTGGAACATCAACGGTCTGCCCACTGATGAGGTGAAGTGAAGTGAAGCTCTTGTAGCCCGTGTTTCTACCCTCTATGAGAGGATTCCTGGATGTGTCTGTGCTTTCCCACTGTACCTTGTCTCGATTACCTTGTGCAAGTTTTGAACTGTTATCCTTTCCCCATGCAATCTAGCTATTTCCTTCTTTCCCCTGATCTCCTCTTCCCTCCTATCATTTGTTGCTGAACTCTCCTTCCCTGCCATTCCCTTCCCTGCCCTGTCCTGTCCTCCCTCCTCTCTTCTCACTCCACTGTTGCAGGTATCGATCGACAACGGAGTTCTGGTCAAAATCGGTCAGCGCTGGCCGCTCATGATCGACCCGCAGATGCAGGCGAACAGGTGGATCAAGAACATGGAGGAGAGGAACGGCCTGCGGCTCATCAAGCTCACCGACCCCAACTTCCTCCGCACGTTGGAGAGCAGCATAAGAGTTGGGAACCCAGTCATGCTGGAGGACCTTGGAGAGGAGCTCGACCCAGCTCTGGAGCCGATCCTGCTGAAGCAGCTCTTCAGGCAGGGGAGCAGAATCTTGATCCGAGTAGGCGAGCAGGACGTCGACTACGATCCAGCCTTCAAGTTCTATATGACAACCAAGATGTCAAACCCTCACTACCTCCCCGACGTCTGCATCAAGGCCACCTTGATCAACTTCGTGATCACGCTGGATGGACTGGAGGATCAGCTGCTGGGGGACGTGGTGAGAAAGGAGAGGCCCGACCTCGAGGCCATGAAGGACAAGCTCGTTGTGAGCATGGCGTCAGACAAGAAGCAGCTGAGCGACCTGCAGGACAAGGTGCTGAAGCTGCTCAAGGAGAGCGAGGGGATGATCCTCGACAACGAGCCGCTTATCAACACGCTGCAGCAGTCGAAGTTCACCACCTCCATGATCGTCAAGAGGGTGGCGGACGCAACCGAGACCGACGAGCAGATCTCGACGGCAAGGGAGGGATACAGGAGCGTCGCTACCCGAGGGTCCCTGATTTACTTCGTCGTAGCCGACCTGGCGGAGATCGACCCGATGTATCAGTATTCCCTCGAGTACTTCAAGAGGCTGTACAACTACTGCATCGAGGTCAGCCAGAAGAACGACAACCTGGAAAAGAGGCTAGAGATCCTGATAGCCTTCATCACTGACTTCATGTACAAGAACGTCTGCAGAGGGCTCTTTGAGAAGCACAAGCTCATCTTCTCCTTCCTCATCTGCACTTCCATCCAGCGGAACCTCGGCCACATCAGCTCTGGCGAGTGGAACTTCATCCTGCGAGGAGCCCCGCCAGCCGAGGCCAAGGTCAAGAACCCTGATCCTACCTTCGTCTCCTCCCCGCAGTGGGAGGCGATCCTCGGGCTCGAGGCGCAGATGCCGCACCTGTTCGAGGGGTTCGTGGGCAGCGTGACGGATTCCGTGAAGCAGTGGAAACAGTGGGCCGGGACTGCGATGCCGCAGGACGCGCCTTTGCCGGAGCCATGGCAGGGCAAGCTCAATAGCTTCCAGAAGATGATTGTCCTCAAGATCTTCAGGGAGGAGAAGCTTGTCTTCGCCACCTCCAAGTACGTCGAGGAGAAGATGGGTCGCTCCTTTACAGAGTCTCCTCCCATCATGCTCGCCGAGATCTTCCCCGACACTGACTACCGCACCCCCGTCATCTTCGTCCTCTCCGTCGGCAGCGACCCCACCGGTGCCCTGATCAAGTTCGCCGAGGAGAAGAACTACCTCAACCGCCTGCAGAGCATCTCGCTGGGACAGGGCCAGGGCCCCGTGGCGGAGAAGGTGATCGCGCAGTCAACCAAGAAGGGCGACTGGGTGTGCCTGATGAACTGCCACCTTGCAACGTCATGGATGGGAGCGCTGGAGAAGATCGTCGAGGACTTTGCGCATGGCGTCGGCGACGAGAACTTTCGGCTCTGGCTGACTTCCATGCCCTCCAAGTCCTTCCCCGTCTCCGTCCTCCAGAATGGGATCAAGCTCACCAACGAGCCTCCCAAGGGCCTGCGCGCGAACCTTATTGGCACGTTCACGATGCTGGCGGAGGAGTGGGAGGTATGCGGCGACGAGAGGGGAGGGAGGGACGCGAGGTACTGGAAGAAGCTGCTGGTCGGTCTCTCCTTCTTCCATGCTGTGGTGCAGGAGCGGAGGAAATACGGTGCCTTGGGATGGAATATCCGCTACGAGTTCAACACCTCCGACATCCTCTGCGCCAAGGACGTTCTTAAGATGTTCACCAGGAACTTCGAGGAGATGCCGTGGGAGGCGCTGACGTACGTTACTGGCCACGTCAACTACGGAGGTGAAAGATTTCTCCTGCTCCTGCTCCTGCTCCTGCTCCTGCTCCTGATGCTCTCCACTTCTCCTCCACATTCGCTTCCTCAATTTCTGTACAACGCACCTCTCGTCTAACTCCCCCCATCCCCCCACGTTTGCTCATCGCCCTTGTCCTTCTTTCACCTGCCCTCTTGCAGGTCGAGTCACGGACGACATCGACCGGAGATGCCTCATGTGCATTCTGGCGAGGTACTACACCAAGAACGTTGTTGACGACGACGAGTACAAGTTCTCTGAGAGCGGAACCTATTTCTCCCCCAAGGTCGGGTCGCACGACGCTCTTATGGACTACCTGCGATCCCTTCCCATGATCGACAACCCCGAAGTCTTCGGCATGCACGCCAACGCCAACATCACCTTCCAGCTGCAAGAGACAAGATCCATCTTCGACACTGTCCTCAGTATCCAGCCCAGAGTGTCAGGCGGTCACGGGGAGGGCAAGAGCCCGGAAGAAATGGTCGATGAGATGTGCAGCTCGACCCTCTCCTCCCTTCCTCCCGACTTCCCTCATGACAGCCCGGGGTTCAGCGCGCAGGATCATGCTGCTGGTCTCTTCACGAAGCTGCCCAACGGGGCCTATCGCTCCCTCGACACTGTCCTCCTCCAGGAGCTCGACAAGTTCAACCGCCTTATCCGCGCCATGCGCATCTCCCTGGCCGACCTCCAAAAGGCCATCAAGGGAATCGTCGTGATGTCGGCAGAGCTGGAGATGATGTTCACCTCGTTTCAGAACAACCAGGTCCCTTCCCTCTGGAGCAAGGTCGCCTACCCCTCCCTTAAGCCCCTTGGCTCCTGGCTCAAAGACTTTCATCGCCGCATCAACTTCTTCAAGTCGTGGCTGGTCAAGGGTCAACCCAACAGCTTTTGGCTGCCAGGCTTCTACTACCCTCAAGGCTTCATGACAGGAGCTCTCCAGACCCATGCACGAAGGTATCAGCTACCCATCGACACTCTCAACTTCGGCTTCACCGTCAAGTCCATGGAGAGCGTGGACGACGTGGCCGACCCTCCGGAGGACGGCATCTACATCGAAGGACTTTTCTTGGAAGCCGCCAGGTGGGACAGGAGGACGAAGAAACTCAAACCATCCAACATGGGGGAGATGATGTCACTAGTTCCTATCATCCACTTCAACCCCGTCCAAGACTACACGCCTCCTGCTGAGGACTACGAATGCCCGCTGTACAAGACCAACGTCAGGGCAGGTGTACTCAACACAACGGGGCAGTCGACCAACTACATCCTCAGTAAGTGCATGCACTTGTTGCCCTGTGCTTCTATCGCTTACTTGTTTCAAGGTATCTCCCTGCCAACGGACGAGCCGCCAGACGTCTGGGTGCTGATGGGAACAGCTATGGTGACGATGACAAACGATTGAAGAGGGCAGGGTTAGATTGTAGTGTATTCAGTTGCTCTTAGAACTTTCGTAGTTGTTGTTTACCTTTTCGTGTTTGTTCTATTATACATAAAGAATGGTATGAAGAGACTACTCATTTACAACCTGTAAGTACGATTACATCTGCTGTATAATCTAATTTACATCTGCCAAAACCGAACCGGTCAGTTCTGAAAGCAACATTTCTTTACGCGACATCTCAACGCAACATGTCTCAACAAAACATATCACAACACAACATCTCAACCATGGTGTTGAAGTACATATACAAGACAAAGGAAAGACGATACTTGTGCTGTGAGGTGGACTTAGCCACTATCAGTGGTACAAGTGACTCCATCAACACGCCCACAGCGTTCGATCTTCGTTGAGCGGGGAGCGCATGAGCACAGCAGCATCAGTGGTGTCTTACTCCACTTCTGCCACATCTCTGGCGCAAAGAGCTCACGGTGCAAAGGATCATCACACGCCTCATGATCATTCACGACAAGCACAACAGGAGGAGCTACAGCAGCAAGTGCAAGCAGGAACATTGGGGGCTGGCCAGCATGCTACCTCGATGATCAGCGGCACTGAATGAAGCGCAGCATCGATCTTCCATGATCTTCATGCGATCGCCGATGCCCGACTTCCTTCATGCCGCGCATCATCCATCTTCCATGATCTTCATCCCTCGGTGTTCCCGCACGTGCCAGGTAGGGTTCAAGTTCCGCCGACAGGCAGTCCGTCTCGGCCCGGAAGTTGGCCGGCGGCCCCCGGGCCGGCGCCGGCGCCGATCCGGGATCGGACCGTGGGGCCCGCGGCGCCGGCCGCAGCGGCTGCACCGTCGGATGGGGTTGCTGGCACGCGACCCGGGTCTCCGACGACCGGCGCACGGCCCGGGCCCGGGCCCGGGCCGCGGGGGGCCGGGGCACGCCCTGGGCCGCGGCGGCGGGGGGCCCGGCGGGGCCCGGGCGGCGCGCACCGGCGCCGCCCTCCTCGGAGGCTCAGGGCCTGCCAGTGCGCCCCGTGGGCCGGCCCGGCCGGGGCAGTGGCGCCCCGCCTCCGAGCGTGAAGTCTTGAAACTTGAAACTTCATGGGCAGAAGTCGTACTGTATGAGCCTACCGTGACGGTACTAGTAGTACCGGGCTCCAAGGGCCGCCACGACTCAGCTGTCAGCCGGCTTCCGATTGTCCTACCGACGGTACGCCGGGTCCGATCACTGACGGTTCAGTCCTCTCTGTCCGAGTAAGTTTCTCAGCCTTCCGAGTCGCGGCGGCGGCCTGCGGCCCAGCGCGACTGCAAACTTCGACACGAGCTGCAGCTGAGCGCTGAGTAGCATATCACTAAGAAATGTCATCACACTCTGACTAGCGTGAGCTGTTGCTGGGCAGCACCGTTCAGCGGTGAATTCAACACTGACACTCAGTGCCGCTAGTGTCAGTGGGTAGAATTCAAGTCAACATTCGCACAAAGAAGAATGACTCAAAGATTACGCATGGCTGATGTTTTCTAGCAGTGCTATGATGCAAAAGCAGAGGAATCACCAAACATCAACGACATTGTGTCACTTTAAATTGCATTTACACTAGTAGTAATACATTGCTATTTGACGTTACAGTACAAAAATGCTCATTAGCGACCTCACGGTCACGGGCCCGGATGTGCTTGATCAGATAGAGGTATGTCTTTGTTTTGGCTGAGCAACCACATTCAAATCATCCATGGCCATATCAAGGGGGTCGTCGTCCATAGAAAAATCCATCATAAATCTATTCAGCCTCTCATCCATACTTTCTGTTCGTGTGTTCGGGGTACGTTGAATAGGTCGATTTTCCGTCCGATCTTGATCCTTCACCAAGAATTCAAGACCCTCGAATTCATCTATCCAGTCCATCGAAAACGCTGTAAGGTTGAAATCCATCATCAAGTTCGCTTTGGTAGTCACGGGCGCAGTACTTGGGCAGAACCCAAAGAACTGCTCGAAGGCTTCCTTCGAAAGCGGCTCCGTCGAATCATCTATCATATTAGATTCGAAATGTTCTATCATTATCTACAAGAAGATTCCAAACAGCAACAGCAGTTGTCTATTTCACAGTCTCATTATTTCGTATGTGAGCAGTCCACTGTGTAAATCCAGAAACCGATACAACCTCAGAAACGCAGTAGTGATCAGAGGATCAGCCAGGAAATTGTTGAGAAATAGATGATATTGCCTTAACGATTCAGACGATCAGGCAACACTGCAAACTTCTGCCACTGGAGCTAGGTACTCTACGGACGTCCGTACGCAGGTGTTGGCAAGTTGCAAGACTGACCCGGAGCAGAAATGTGCAGGGCGTGAAGCAGTCCAACTTGCAAGTGATATGTTCGAAGAGGGAGGAGGAAGACAGGAAAGGGTTACAGATGGGAGAAGGGCGTACAGATATAGCAGCACAGTCGGAGCCGGAAACGGGTTTGACGAGCAGGGGAAGCGACGGAAGGAGGCGCGTTTGCCTGGTACAAATCTACAAAGTTATGTCCAGGGTAGTAGTTATGGGGTGGGGTCATACACCCCATAGACTTAAGTACCCCCACAAATTCTCTGTCCATCAAGAGTACCCTGTTCTCAATATGTCACACCATGACTACCCCTCTATTTTAGTCTCATTTTCTCCTTTCTATCACCCAGTTATTTGAATGCTTCATCATTCTTGTACGTGTTGTACCCCTCCGAAAGGTATTACCCCCACCCTTGTATCTTTCGAAGATTTCAATCTTCACGGTGGGGTGGGTTTCAGGATGAGGACGGGTAAGAAGGTAGGGTACATTCGAAAGATGGAAGCTCGAAAGGCGAACCCTGGGCTTTAGGGACATATCTTTTAGGTGAAGACACGTTCACAGAGGGGGTGAGGTGACAACCCGAGAGGGGGTAGGGTGGATCATGCTTTGTTGGATAAATTGGTGGTTTTAGAGTAAAACGACGTGAAAGCGAGTGATTTCGAGAAGGCCTCCGCATCATGATCGTTCTTTACCACACACATGTCCAATTTCAAGAGGCAGCCGAAAGTGATACAGTCGAAATCAAACCCATAAAGTGATAGTGGAGTAGTATTGAAGCAGAGCTTTGAGATCACTATAGGAAATCAAGAGGCATGAGAGGATACCAAGAATTGGCTCAAACTTGGAATGATTTCAGCCTCTCGCTGCTTTCCCCCTTGAAAAGGGCATGCGTCTCCTCGGTGAGACACCTTGCTGCCGTGAGGT
Source organism: Guillardia theta CCMP2712 (assembly GCF_000315625.1). NCBI lineage: Eukaryota > Cryptophyceae > Pyrenomonadales > Geminigeraceae > Guillardia > Guillardia theta. Next base: position 394,288 of record NW_005434649.1, on the reverse strand, counting down.
CTTAGGAAGATAGAATGGTCCTATGTGTACTATCTACCATGTTGCACCCAGTACGCAAAGGCGACCAACTCTAACGGCACCTGGGGTGGGGGTTTGTCTCCGAAGGGTGGGGTGTAAAAGTGGAGAAGGATGGGGGTAAATTTGCAGTAGTTCCAGAAATGGCAGCCGGAGATGGGGTGGGGGTTATCCCTCATTAGGAGGGGTACTAAATAGTCTATTAGGGGGTAAGGTGGTTGAAGTGGGGGCCAGGATCTAAGGCAGAACCGGTGCGGTGTAGAGCTTCACACGTCACCGCAAAAGCATAGTTTTTCAAAAGGTTGTAGAAAAACTTGGTCATGGTAGTCCATTTCTTAAGTGGGACTCTAATCAATCGCTGCAAGGGTGTCATGTGATAAGAAATGCCCCCCATGAGTCAACGAGGTTTAAGTGTGTTGCGAGGGTGTGTGCAGGGTTGTTGATTTCTTATGTGAGCCTCTAATGGAGCTTTAGATGCGGTGGGGAGGCAGGTGGTCACCTCGAGATCCACATGGGCATGCTTGACGGTGACCAGGCTATAAATGTATTTTTATGAAGTGGTTGAGTAATAAAACCTTTGACGATCATCTTTATGAGGACCGTTATGAGTCAGCAACTTTGTAACCGTTATCATCGGACTACTCCGCGCCGGGGCCCGCCCGGCCTGAGTCACGACGCGGAGCCACCCGGCACCTGGGCGACTTGTAACCGACAGTAGATCAGTACTGTAACGGTCTACCCTATTTCTGTAACGGACCCACTGAGAGCCACGCGTCTCTTCGCAGCCATGGCAGCCTTCGGAGGAATTATGAGGCCACCGCGGTGAGTTGCGGGATGAAGATGGGGCGATGGTGGAGGATGGATAGTGTCCTGATGCAACGCGATATGATGAAACTGATGGTCGTTTGATCGAGTATTCTACATGTGTAATGCAAATTTGTTTGGTTTCGTACCTCCTGGTGCTTATTTGACGAATCGTCGATTTTTCTGTGATCTGGTTGGCATTTTCGGGTTTTCCAGCCATTAAAGTGATTTATCTCGATGCATCAACTGTTTATACGATGATTTATGGACATATGTTTCGAAAGGAGAAATCTCTCTGTGGCCAGCCTGATTCTTCTCTTGTCAATTTGTTGAATCTCACCAAACTGAAGAAATTTTTGGCTTTTCCTTGCAGGGCTTGGAAGCTCAGTGGATGGCCTGCAGCTGCTCTGGGTGCGATAGGACTTGCGTTGCTGGTTATTGCAGCGATCGTTGGTGGAGTGTGGAACTTTTCTGAACCCATCGCCGCCGTGTCAGCTGACGCTACCCTGAGCCAAATGAAGAATGAGGTACAGGATCAGCTTGTAGAAGCGGCAAAGAGGCATGCTCTGGCCGAGAAGCACAGGACTCAAGCTCTCAAGTTGTCCAACACTGCGGAGGAAGAACGTGAGAAGTCCCGACTCCTCAAGGCGCAATCACTGCTTGCAAGAAGGCAGGAGAAGTATGACAAAGCTGCGAAGGAGGTCCGTGAAGCAAGGGCTGCCATGAACAAGAACGAGAGGCTCTCTAGCAAGCTCGCTTCGGATGCTCAGGAAGCAAAGGCCAAGGCTGATGCTGACAAGGAGAAGATCATGGAGCTCGAGGACAAGGCAGGCAACTACAATGAGAAGGCTATGGAAGAGGCCGACAAGATCAAGGTGGTTGAGCAGGCTGAGAGCAAGGCTGCTGCAGATCTGCCGTCTCTTCTGGTTCAAGCCAAGAAGGATGAAGGCGAAGCTGCATCCTTGAAGCAGGAGGCAAAGGGACGAATCGCAGACTCTCAAAAGAAGGTTGAGGCAGCCAAGAAGCTTGATCAGTTGGCCGAGCAGAAAGAACAAGAGGCCCACACCATCAGGAACAAATTGATGTCTGTGCTCGAACAGAAAGCCAAGACTTTGGATAAGAAAGAGAGGGATGCGAATGAGGAGGCAAAGTTGGCTAAGGAGGCTGCTCAGAAGGCCGCTGAGAAGGCGCAGAAGTACGCAGCTGAAGCTTCCAAGGAGTCCTCGATTGCTCAGACCCAAACTGGTTCCGACTCAGACGAAAATGATCTTAAGGTTGTTCAGCCAGAGGATCCAAAGCAACAGCTGCACAAACTCGCCGAGTCCAAGATTCGGCACGAGAGGGATCAATCACATGATCCAGTAGATCACAAGCATCTGCATTCAGTCAGAGCTGCCAATCTCGAGAGAGCTGCGAAAGAGACTGAGAGGAGGAAGAATAACAATATCAAGTCCTCGGAGGATGGTGAGCAGCTGAAGGAAGATGGGCACTACTCGAAGCGCGAGGAGGCCTTCAAGAAAGCTCTTGCCACAGCTTACAGAGCCGGATACGTCGGTGAACACAGGGATGCTGAATTGCAGGCATCATCCGACGTCAAGCCAGCTAGGACTCAGATGTTGGGTGAAGAATCTTCCGCTAACTCTGAAGACGTCCCATTTGGCACTGGAGATCCCAGGGTTGCCATGCTCTCCAAGGGTCCTGGTGAGGTCAGCCAGCTGGAGAAAGTCAAGGGCTCCGGAAAGTCTGCCCCTCTCTTCTCCATGCTGTGGTCAGATCCCGGGTCGTTGAAGGAGGTGACGAGAGACCTCTCGGGAACTACCAAGAGGCTGCGGCGCATCGCCCCGCGCTCTTCTCGTCTCGCATCCATGTCTACCCCGCACCTCTACGAGGACGGTCACGAGTCCAGAGCCGAGGATGAATTCAAGCAGGACATGCGTAAGTACAACCGAGCCCTCAAGGAGGAGAGGAGAGCCGAGCTGTCTAAGGTCAGCCGCCTGAATCAAGAGCTTGCCGAGCTGCCTGGGGGTGACTCAAGGGACGTTCGTCGATCGCCCGACCAGAGCAGGGACTTCGAAGAGCGCCGTGAGCACGACTGGCACCTGCAGGCTGAGCACGCCCGGGATACAATGCTCCGAGAGACTCAGAACCATTGGGATAGCCGGGGCAGAGGATCCTACACCAGGATGCAACGTCGTGGGATCAGGGAGGGGCCGCGAGTAGTTGAGAACGAGGAGGGACACTTGGTGTTCGATCGTCGTCGCGACTCGAGGGCGGAGGGTGACAGGAGGCGCGACAGCTCTCTGCGTTCAGAGGTGCACGATCTGAAGGACGACCTTCGCTTCGAGAAGCGGAGGGACCGCCGTCTCGAGGACAGGACCTCTCGCCTCGAGGGTGAAGTGGACGAGCTCAAAGAAGAGCTCCGCGGGGGCCGCACGACGGAGCTGAGTGAGGTGAGGGACGAGCGAAGGCCGAGGAGGGAGGGCGAGCGAAGGGAGGAGCGTCGACGTGACGAGGACGAAAGGGCTCGGGAAGAGCACAGGAGGGAGATGGCTCGTCGCAGAGTGAAGAGCTACCATCAGCGCAGCGCCGCCAAGAAAGCGACCAACTTCTCTCCTGATGCCGTGTACGAGAAGGAGTACGCGTGGGACCCTGGGCACGTGAGCCGAGGAGAGATCAAGTTCCAGCACGCCCTCAAGAACTTCGACCACACGAAGGCGATCCTGCGGGAGGGGGCCATGCAGGATATGCAGCACATGCACCTGCCTGAGCTCGTCCCCGCTCACCTCCCCGGGCAAGGGTTGTAAGTTGGGGAGCTCGTTGATCTTGGACGGTTGGCTTCATGCAGTTCTATGTGCGGATTAGTTTGTGCTCTTGTCTCTGTCCGTGTTGGCGATGTCACTGTGCGTGAAGTTTAAAGAGGTGAAAACCGAGCCTTTTGTCTGCTACTCTTCGTTCCTCAAGATCCTTCCATCAGAAAGTTACATTTTCTCCTGTTTCATCATCATCATCATCATCTCCTCCTCCTCCTCCTCCTCCTCCTCCTCCTCCTCCTCCTTCTCCATAAATCTTATCTCCTCCTCCTCCTCTTCCTCCTCCTCTTGCTCCTCTTCCTCCTCCTCTTCCTCCTCCTCGTTTGCCTCCGATTTTGGTCTCGCCCAGTGTGGTAGCGTGAATATCCCAGGCATCTGAGGCTGAGAATATTAGGGGGGGTGGGGTAAAATAACTGGGGGGTATAGATTGATAAATTCGGGGTCCTAATGGTGCGTATGAAGGGGTGGGGTAGTAAGAAAACTGGAAACATGGAGGTGGGTCTACGACCTGAAAGATGGTCGACTGAGAAGAGCGCAAGGAGCTGGAGATGGAGGGAGGAGCTGTTGAGGAGAGGACGAGAGGAGAGAGGATAGGAGAGGACAGGAGAGAGGGAGGGGAGGGAGGTTGGAGAGGAGGGGAGGGGAGGGGAGGGGAGGGAGAGGGGAGAAAACGTGAGGGGAGAGGGCAAGGAAAGGGAAGGAGGGGAGGGGAGGGGAGGGGAATGGAGTTGAAGAGAGAAGAGGAGAAGAGAGAAATGGAAGGAAAGAGAAATTAGAGGGAGGGGAAGCGGAGGAGTACAGAAGATGCAGTATTGAGCCAGAGGGCGAGAGGAGAGGAAGGGAATATGAATGAGAGGATTCACTTAAACGAGCGATCGAGGAGCTACTTAGAGGACGTGAGCAATAACGAAAGAACTTTCATTGCTATTAATCGCGCTACTTGACTCTCTGCTCCTCAGGTGTCTTGGTAAGCCCCTGCTGTCGAGATGTCGGATGAAGGGGACAGCAAGCCTGTCTCGCTCTTCAAGCAGCAGCGACAAGCGGCGAAAGGCTCGAAGTTGCAAGTCCCCGCCCACAAGGAGCCCAAGATCGAAGTCAGGCAAGAGGCACCAAGAATGCAGGAGCCTGCGAGGCAGGAGGAGAAGGTGAAGGTACAACAAGGTCCAGCCCAACGCCCAAAGGAAGACGAGGACGCGATCAGCGCGAAAGTGGACAAGTACGCGAACTTTGTGGATGACGTGCTGAGAGTCAAACTTGCGAGCCTGATCGAGGAGAGGGAGGAGGTGGTGAAGGACATCGAGGCGTTGGAGAAGCTGAGAAGCACCGTCTCCCTGATGCAGGAGCGAGGAGGAGGGAGGATGAAGACGATGGTGAACGTGGGCTGCGAGTGCTACATGCAGGCTGAGGTCCCCGACACATCTTCCATCATGATCAACGTGGGTCTGGGATTCTTCGTGGAGATGAAGCTGCAGGAGGCGGTGGAGTTCGTGGACAAGAGGGTGGAGCTGCTGCAGGAGAAGGCGGACAGGCAGGGGAAGGAGATATCGGAGGTTCACTCGCAGATCGAGATGGTCCTCAAGGCCATACAGGAAGTACTGAACATTGCAGACCCAGAGGTCGAAAGGAGGAGGATGATGTGATGATGAGGGTATACAGGTAGAGGGGAGGAGGAAAGGAATCGGAGATGTGGGAAGGAGGGGAGGCTGGATGATGACGATGGCACAAGCTGTCTGCGAATGAGGAGGGGAGAACGAGAGAGGAGGAGGAGAAGCAACAAGGAATGCCTCTGCTCTGCGCATTATTCAATTTCATTCGCAACAAACATAAAATACACCTCAAAACACTACCGATCCCTTTCCCTCCTTGTTTCTTTCCCTCCTTGTTTCTTTCCCTCATCGTCCTACAAGTCTCCTCCTCACCCCCCCCTTCTTCCTGCTAGCTTCAATGCCCCAGTCCGTGAGAGATCAGCAGCCAGAACAAGTACATGGCTGCAAACGGCGTGACATTCTTGAAGGGCACCGACTGTAGCGATCCGGTTGCACTCACAAGCCATCCTCCCGACACCTGTCAAGTCATCAGCGAATGTCCTCAACTTCCCTCTCCGCATTCTTCGTTTCTCTTCTTCCTCATTCCCCCTCCCCCCCTTCCCCGCTCGCCGCTGCCCGCAATTCCCTAACCACTCCAACCCTTCCTCCAACTCCTCTAGTCTCCTCAATCCTCACCTGCATGGCCCATCCAGCTGGCGGCGTATCCTTGTAGGCCACCACAGCCATGAACGGGTCACCGCCCGTGCTCTCACGGAGAGCAGGGAGCATGAGCCCGAGGGAGGAGAAGGGGTTCACCTCCCAGATCAGCTCGGGGGTAGTGAAGGAGCTGCATGCTCGGACGCAGTCCATGACCAGCTCGCAGCGCTTCAGGTTCCCCCTCGACTTCCATCCCTCGATCGCCTTGCTCGCAAACGCCTTGTCCGTAAAGGAGAGGATCAGCACTCCGCCAGGTCGCAGCACCCGAGCAGCCTCCGCCAGCACCAGCTCCGGCTGCGTGAAGTACTGCACAGAGCTCGCGCAGACGACGGCGTCAAAGCGCTCGTCTTCGAAGGGGAGCACTGGGTCCTCGTTGAGGTCTTGGACCACCCGGTCCGTCAGCTCCTCGTTCGCCAGCATCTCCTCCATGTTCATCCCCAGCCCCACCACCTCTCGAAACGGCTTGTCTTCAGGGAGCAGCGAGGCGCAGGAGGCCCCAAGGTCGAGGATGGCAGAGCCGGGGAGGATGCGCTTGCTGTAGAGCGACTGCAGCTTCATGGCGAACTTCATGTCGACATGCACCACCATGCGCGGGTCCTGGTAGAAGACCGAGTCCGGGCTCTCGTCCTCCCGCCTCCTCTCACTGTCTGACAGGACGATCTTGGCCTCCCTGACCACCTTCCTCACTTTGCGCTGCATGGGCCCGCGGTCAGCTGTGACGATGCTGGCTTCCTCGGCGAACACGTTCTTCACCGCAGAGAGCTCCATGCTCTGAATCTTCTCCTGTAGCTCCGCTGCCTCGGCGTAGCTCTGTCGCTCGACCGCCTCCTGCAGCTGCGCCTTGAGCTGCGTGATGCTCATGGCGATCTTCTCCTGCTCGTCCATGACCTGCACCTGCACTGAGGACGACGCCTCCTTCCAGTTCATCCTCCTGGTCGGGATCAGCGGGGCATCGCTCTCCTTCTCTGAACGCCGGCTATCGAGGTCGTAGTCCATGCACAACCTGCCAGACCTCCTGCAGGACCTGCGAGCAAGCTGAAGGCTCGGCCGAGACTGACTGACGAGAGAGCTGAGGTGGACGGTGTTGATGAAGGAGTGCGTCTCAACTGCAAGGAGGAGCAGGAAGGCGAAGGGGAAGAGGACGTTGTATTGGCTCATCATCCAAGTCGGCGAGCAAGGGAACTCGAACTCCTCAACGACCGGCAGATCAAGAGCCGCCTGGTAGAAAATGTCATGAAGGTACAAGACTAATCCAATGCCCCCCATCTTCATTCAACAACCCTTCATCTCCACACTGAATTGTACAGACTCTATCGAGTAAACTCTAAAGATCTGTTATAGACTTGAGGGCGACTATCTCAATATGCACTTCTTTTCATGTTATCAACGATTCTCAAAGCTCATTCAGTTGCTTGATCCCCTTCTACACCACTAACTGCTCCTGCTCCTTCTCCTTCTCCTTCTCCTGCTCCTGCTCCTGCTCCTTCTCCTTCTGCTGCTCCTTCTCCTTCTCCTTCTCCTGCTCCTGCTCCTGCTCCTGCTCCTAGTCCTGCTCCTGCTCCTGCTCCTGCTCCTGCTCCTGCTCCTGCTCCTGCTCCTGCTCCTGCTCCTGCTCCTGTTCCTAGTAGTTCCGTACATCTTCAACCCTCGCCCCACTTGTATCTCCTCACTATCCACGATCCACCCCCTACGAGACTATGGGTACCCCTGCAACGAAAACTGTGTACTACCCTACCTACCAATTCTGTGCCTATCTTCATAATTACCGGTACTTTAATTCTTCTAACCCTCTAAATGACTGTAAATTACCCTATCAATATATGGGTAGTCATACCCACATTACCCCCCTTGCTCCCACCCTAATTTGAAAACTTTTGATTCTTGCTACCCTACCCAGTAAATTGACCACCCACCTCAGCCCGTACCCCACCAATCTCTCTATAACAAGATCTTCCCTCTCTTTACAGCAAAATGCCAAGATAGCAAGCCGGGAACTGAATCAGAGCGACAGGAGGAGGAGAAGGTGATTGTGGTGGAGGAGGAGAAGGTGGTGGTGGTGGAGTTGTAGGAAAGGGAGGAGGAGGAGAAGGAGGGAGGAGGGAGAGAGGGAGAGGACGAGGAGTTGATGGCAGAATATTGTGTGGCGGAAGTGCTGAGGAAAAAGCGAACACTCTAGCGGTTTCTTTATGCGTTTTAAGGTATTCTATATCATCTTGAGTAATAAGATTAGCATTTAAGAGCGTGGATAATGCTTTATCATCGCGTAGTATTTTAAGAAGAATGTCTTGTATAAAGTTAATATAATCACGTTTATATTTTCTGTATTGTTTCATATAGATATCTTTATTCATTTTGATTTTTGGAGAGAAAAGAAATAAATAAATATGGGCCAGTGGTGGGTGACAATAATAAACCAAAAGTTAAAATCAATTTATAATAAAAGGTAAATGGTGTATTTACTATTAGAAGAGGATAAAATAGCCAATTATATTATAAGACCAGAACTAGAGAGAGAGATTAAAGGTAAGCATAAACCCTCCACAATAAAAGGAACCCTCCACAAACCTTCCATATATATTTGAAGAGTGAAATGGTAATAGAGAAAGGGGGTTAGTGGAGGGTATGGAGGGTTTGGAGGGTGTGGAGGGTTGAAAGTTGAATTGGGGAAAATCAAAAAATATTGGGGTATTCGACAGAAACGCGCAGATTGTTTCGTTTCACAGACCTAAAACCTGAAGTATTTTAAAGGATACTCTTCTATGCCTTCACGGGTCCAAACAGGGCAATGTCATGTAAAGGGGGTGGGTACTATTTGGTACCAATTAATAATTATTAATAATAGTTTTATTCTTACGGTACAAAAGTACTTTTGAATCCGACCACCCCACCACTTCCCACTCATTAACCCCCCTAGTTCACTCCAACCACCACCCCTACCCCTCTTTGTACGAGAACGTATCTTCTCACAGGGGTGGTCGTCATACCCCTACAGTACCCCCTCCTTGCAGCCTGAGATACTATATCCAGCAGGGGTACTTCATCACTTTGTTGGAAAGTCTACAGTACCCCCTCCTGGCAGCCTGACATACTATACCCAGGAGGGGTGCTACATCACCTCGTCGGAAACCCTCAGTACGTTTCCAACGCACTCCTCCCTCCTTCACTCATCCCACATTGTTGCAGAGTATGTCATTGGCACAAAACTGTTGCAAACCTTGTTAAGGGTCGCACAATCTGTGGGAAACTCTGCAGTTCTCTATGTCATCTGTTCGTCAGACCATCTCTTACTTGTCAGAGCTACTCCCAATGTGATCCTCCACTACATGTTATGCCCATTGCACGTTGTCGGCACATTATTGGTATGAATTACTGACGTTGGTGAATGTTGTTATGGCAACTTTTATCGTTCAGTCCGTTCATGCGCGTTTATCTTGGAAGTACCTTTCTGCTACGTTGCAATACTAGTATGGAATTTGTAAACTCCTTGTTACAAGGCATGCATCACTCCACGTTTACTCCTTCACCTGACAAATACACGTGTCTCAACAACCTTTCCATCGCTTGCCGGATCTCGTCTATGTCCCTTTGGCCAAATGAATTCACTGCCATGTTACCAGACAGGCAGTCAGCTATTCCGCATAGAAATATGCCACATGACGATGTATCAGTCTGTCTCGGGATCTGAAAGTCGGTGAATAAGTTGAAAGTCGGTGAACAACATCGGCGATGTCAAGATTCTCTACTGACCTGGTTCGAAGTCATGTATTCCTGCTGCCAAACCTCCCCTCCATCTAATCCCTCTTGCTGCCATTGATATCGCAAGAAATCTGTCACCCAGGATAACTGGTTTGCTTTCGTGAAGAGATGCGCATACCTGCGACTATTTCCATATACGCCGATGGTGTGTCATGTCTGGGATCGTATAACCTGTCAATCCATCATTCCCAAGTAGGCAACCACCTTTCCTCATCCAAATGCAGTGTTCAATGTTTCCACACACACACCTGATCACTTTCGTCCGAGGCTCTACAACCATCAAACTCCAATGCACGCCTTGAATACTACCCGTGCCGTCCTGGTTCAGCTCACCCGTGTTCACAGGGATCATAATTCGCTTGTGAGTCGACCACGTCCCTGTTGGAAACCATCGTCGTAGTGAGTTGTAACCCTCAGCGATTGCGTCCTTCGACTGTCATGTCACATCAGAATGAATGGAATGTGGTAATCAATTGCTACCTTTGCAAGTTCGTGATATAGTCTCAACCTTGTGAAGAAGAAGGTAGATACAATGATGGATCCGATGATCTGGACAGATTATGACGGAGCCTTGCATTTTCACTTTCAGTATTGTTGTTGCATCGTACTCCATAAGTCCTGATATATGAACCACGGTTGCCAGAAGAATCGTTTGGCTCTTTGCATTGCGCATACCTTGCCTGCTCAGTCCAAATGAACGACACACGATCATAAAACCCAGTGCTTACCCAACACTTGTGATCTATAGCATCGAGGTAATCATGTGCCACTGGATTGTGCTCTTGCAGGAGTGTCATAGCTTCGTCGAATTGGCGCACAGTCACTGCAGACTAATGTGTGTCAAGGACAAGTCATCATTTGTCAACAGACCTGTGCTTGCCAGAAGAATGGTTCAGTGGCAGGACATGTGCGTTTCCCTTTCTTGGTAAGACAAGGGGCATGTTGTTCTGTGAACATGTGTGACCCATCACGATTGGAATCGAAGATGATGACGATACCTCTACAATGTTGGTTGATGTTGCATAGCAAGTGGAAGCAACAGAAGATAACATCGGCTTCAGGCATAGCACGTCGCACCCCGGCCAGGATTGCCTTGCCCCGGTCGGTGATAATGGTCAAAGGCCCAGATTCGCGAGATAACCATTCGTTCAATCCAGTAGCCTTCAGTTGGTCCCACATGAAAGCAGTATTTTCTTCCGTCTCATCACCAGCCACGGAGCCTTCTTCTTTCCAGGAAGCAAACACCCCTGTTACCATTGCGTGTGAATCAAGCAAACAAGCCAAAGAGCATCAGAAGATACCTACTGCGAGTGGGACGATGGTATTAGTACCCAACCGCGCTTCAATCACCATTACTTTACCAGAATACCACCTGTATAGAATCATTACACTACAACAAAACCGGAAACAATAAGGAGTCAAGTGGTATACCTGTGTGTGATGTGACAGAAGTCCTGTCCAAGAAGGCGCAGACCAACCGTCTTCACCAAATGGATTATGGTTCCATTCGCAAGAAATGCTCCACTGAAAGAATTCCCCCTACTGGAACGTACCGGTGACATGACAACACCGCGGCTACCCTTGTTCAAGGAGGTATATTCCTCGATCCACTTCTCCAGAAGGAGATAGGAATCCCGATAATCGTCCCAAGACCCACTTTCAACCTGGGTTCGAGCCTTGAATATATTAGCAAGACTAACATCTACACCCAATTCAGACTTGATCGCAACTTGCAACTCCTTAGCGGTCATACGGGTTGGATGCAAACCACCGCCATCACCAATCGAGGGGGATAGCAATGAACGAAAGTATTCGTTATTCACCAAGAATCGTATAGTGCCCCTTCCCACAGAAGTACACATGGGTCTGCAATGTCGAGTAATGCTATTCTGCACATCTATATACCAGTAACTCTTATATCTCTGAGCAAGGCTCTCAGATTTCTTGACAAGCAAATGGTACCTGTCCACCGGCATTTACAGGATAAACGTGCTCTCATCCAAATGTTACCTGCATCCTTTACACGTACACAAAATCAGATATGAATTGAATCCTGAAGGAGCTCGTTGAACACGAACACCCTTGTTCCCATCAAGAAAGTTGATTGCTTGTACATAAGACGTACACTGTTTACGTTTGTGGAAACGTTTGCCTTGAAGCTTGGAAGCATGACATCCGGAAGGGACAATGGAAGAGGGAGTTCCTCTTAGCATATGGTGGACAGGGGAAAGGGGCGGGGCAGGGGCTGGCGAGATGGAATGCATCCCAGTAGAACCATATTTGTTCACAGACAGCACGGGACGAAGAGAACCTTGCTGAAAATCATCGTCTGACATACCCTCTATATCAAGAGGACTGCCTGAGTGATTACAATCAGGTGGACCAGCAACACCTGATTCAGGCACATGCTGTGAAGCATCATCATCACCTACTGGTTGTCCTGCCAGCATTGTTGTGTTACTAACATTCACCGAAGCTGGTTCTGCCAGTTCTTCGTACAGACGACTAGCCGCTTCCACGAGGTTGCCGTCAAGGCTCCATCCCACGATTTGATATCCCTTCGAGATAACTTGTCCTATACGAAGATTGCAAGGAAGCCCCAACAGAGAACGGACTGTTTCAACATGGTGCATGAACGATGTGGGCTTCTGAGCTGGCATGGGCGTCCGCGGCGTGCTGGAAAGGCCAGATTGATTGGCGGGAAAATAGTACCAAGTATAGCAGTTTGTACGGGGGCGTACTACGGTACTTCAGCAATAATTGTTTGTAAAATGGAATGTAACTTAAATTAGTACCGAAATAGATATTTTTATAATGTTAACAATAATTTAATAGGCGTTACTATCCATATAATTTGTACTATCTGTCTAATTGTCCTACATCCATATATTTCTGCGCGTTTATGTCGAATTCCCCAAAAAATATTTGGGAGGAGCAAAATCAAACCCTCCACCCTCCACACCTGCCACGGGTGGATAATAACCACCTGCAGAACGGCAAGTTTCATCAATGATGATTGTTTTCTTTTTATTCGGTTCAGGTCATCGGTAGGGTGCTCCGGGGTCACCGTGCAGAACGGCAGAACGGAAGAACAGGGAGAACGGCCATTGGTCACCAAGGGGGGAGCAAGCTCCCGCGGCAAGGCTGCGCCATGCCTTCCCGCCCCCTTGCTGAAATCATGTGAAAGGCTGACGAGAATGATAAGGGAAAGTGAGAGAGTTACCAGGGCAGTTGTTCATAGTTTGTTCACGAAGGAAAAGTGTAATACGTCAAAAAAGTCACGAAGGAAAAGTGTAATACCCAAAACGGTCAAATAAGTCAAGTGATATTAAGCTGCTAGCAGCTTCTACTGAAAGCATCGGAGCAAGGTCGAGGTCGAGGTCGAGGTCGAGGTCGAGGTCGAGGTCGAGGTCGAGGGAGAGGGAGAGACGCTGGTTTGCTTCTTGTTTGTCTTAATGCATACAAGGAGAAAGTCGACAGACTACAATAATGTCCTGCAAGCTCAGATACAGCTCCTGAACGGTTCCAAAGACGCAGCGGAAACTGACAGAAGGGAGACGTAAGGGTCAGGCAATAGCAACAGCTAACCCCACTGCCACGTCCTCTTCTAGATACTGTTCTTCCCCTCTCGTTTCCCATCTTCCTCTCCTCGTCCTTGTCCTCCTCGTCTTGCTCCACCACCACCACCACCACTACTACCTCTCTCCCTCCCTCCCTCCCTCCCT